>NC_051163.1:156674420-156742961 GCF_013339745.2 Dermacentor silvarum | reverse complement strand
TGCAGCCGTTAGTTTCCCGAAGGAAAACGCCGAGAGTAAGACGGGGACGGGGAACGGCGTGGTGGAGGTGACCGAGAAGGTCGGCGTCGTGGGGAGGGGTGGTAGTAGTGGTCTCGGCAGATGTTTCTTGCGTCAGGTTGGCTTGGCACCTGGTGCTGGCTTCGGGGTGGATAGCGGAAGCTGGATGAGCTGGGTCGAGAAGACGATGGCCAAGGACTTCGGCAATATCGTGAAATGTGTCCAGCACGCCCACATCGAAAGCAAATTAATTGGCTTGTCGTCAGGCGTCCGCCACGCATTCGGATCGCGATAATTCAGAGTGGGATAACTGCGTTGGAGAGGGTTGAAGGTGGCCGAAGGGTAACTGTCAGGGTGGTTCAGAGAGCAGATGGTTTGGAGGCCCACGTTTGCCAGTTCTTGACGTACAACGGATTGTATAAGGGATATCGTAGGTGGGGCATCACAGGGCTCTCCTCGCATTAAATGTGCGGGCCATGCGGCTTCGATTTCGCGTCGAACGATTCGGGTGATGGTCTCCGATGTTGAAGGCTGAGTCGGCATACGAACATCCTCACACGTTGATGTCGCTGCCGTGTTCGGAAGGCGGGCGAATTGGGGGGCGATACGTCGGCTTTTAGCATCTTCGAAGTGTCGGCATTCAGTAATAATGTCGTTGACTGTCGAAGAGTTCTTAAACGCGATCAGGTTAAACGCATCGTCCGCGATCCCTTTTAGCAGGTGCGCAACCTTCTCGGCTTCTGTCATCTTGGCGTCAACCTTCCGGCAAAGGGTCAGCACATCCTGAATGTACGTCAAGTACGGCTCGGTAGGCGTCTGCACACGCGAGGCAAGTTCTTGCTTGGTAGCACGCTGGCAGACTGCAGGTTGGGCAAACAAAAAAAGTTTAGCCTTACATACGCTCCAGCTTGTGAGTGAATGAATGAAAAACTTTATTTGTCAGGATTAAAACCCTGCAGGATCTGCGGGGGTGGGCGGCGACAGAGACATCTACTCGTGGTAGAGCCCCATCACCTCTACGGCCCAGCGCAGGACGTCGTCCTGCAGACCAGGCTCGGAGCTGCCTAGGGCAGCCCCCCACAGCTCCACACTCTTAAGGCGGGGGGGAGGGTGGTGGTCGGGGCATTCTAGAAGTATGTGGTTATAGTTAGCATAAGGGGCTGTGCAACGAGAGCAGCCGGGATCGAGAAATTGATCGGGGTATAGTTTATTCAGGAGTGACGGAGTAGTGATGGCGTGTGTCTGCAGTTGTCTCCATAAGATTTCCAATTCCCTCGAGTGGGGACGAGTGAGAGGGGGTAAAGTGAGTCGAGATGACATGTAGTGTTGGCAGATGTCGTGATATGTGATGAGTCTTTCACGCGAGGCGCCGGCCTCAGCCTCCCCTTGTGTTGTCTGTGTCCGGTTCGTGAAACCTCGGGCACAGGCATGGGCGGCTTCGTTGCCTGGCAGGCCCTCGTGTGCAGGAGCCCAAACGAGTGTAACTTCTGATTGAACTACTGATTTGCATGCGATGATTCCAGCCAGTCTGCCGATACACCCGGCTCCATAGTCGTACACGGCTGATTTAGAATCGCTGATGATAGTGGCGGCTGAGGGGATAGTGAGAGCCAGCGCTATGGCTGCCTCTTCTGCCTCCTCTGAGAAAGAGGTGCATACAGAGGCCGCTGCCACCAGCTGGCCTTGTGGAGTGACTGCCGTGATAGCGAACTTATGGGGGTTTGAGGGGTATTCTGCGGCGTCTACGTATAGTGTGCCGGGTAGTTTATCGTAGTGGCGGTGCAACGCTCGCACACGAGCCACTCTCCGCATGTGGTTATATTGTGGACGCATGTTCCGAGGAAGCGGTGGTACATACAATTTGGCTCGGAGCTCACTCCGCAGAGGAATTTTGCGTGTAGATTGGAAGGGAGGGTTAATATCAAGGCTGTGAAGTATGCATCTTCCGGTAGTGGATTTTACGAGTCTGTAATACTGTGCATTGAGGTGGGCTTCAATTAACTCTGAGACTGTGTTATGCGCCCCAGTGGCAAGAAATCGTTCAGTAGATGTTCTCATGGGTAACCCTAGGGCAAATTTGTGAACCTTGCGGATAAGTGTATTGATTTCCTCCTCCTCCCGTTTAGTGAGAGTGAGGTAGGGCACAGTATATGTTATGTCAGGGATTACGAAAGCTTGAACGAGTTGGAGTAGTTCTCTTTCTCGCAGGCCCCCTCTCTTGTTTGATACTCTGCCAATTAGTCTAATTGTCTGATCAACAGATTGCCTAAGCCTCTGAATTATAGTTGTGTTTTGCCTATTTTTCTGTATGGTGAGACCTAAGATCCGAATGTTATCAACGATAGGAATGGGAGTGCCATCTAGGGTGATATGAATTGGAGTCATATGTTTTTCGGCTCCTTTGTGTGAGGGGAGAAGCAGGAGCTCTCATTTGGTTGGAGCACACATCAGGTTGAGCTGCTGCGCGCATTCGTTGACCTGGTCCGTGGCTTTCTGCAAGAGTTCCTGCAGCTCGGCGTCCGAACCGCCGCCCCTGGTCCATATGGTGATGTCGTCCGCATAGAGGGCAAAGGATATATTTGGGATTGCCTGAAGTTCGCGAGCGATGTTTAGCATCGCGACGTTAAAGAGGAAGGGGGATAGCACTGAACCTTGGGGCGTTCCAAAGCTGCCCAGGTTGAATTCCGAAGAGTGTTCTGTACCCATGTGAATCGTGGCTGTTCTATCTTTGAGAAAGTTGGAGATGTACTTATAAGTACGCTCTCCAATGTCTAGTCCATTAAGTTCCCTCAATATGGTTGCATGGCTAACGTTATTGAAAGCCCCACGAAGGTCAAGTGCGAGCACAGCTTTGGTGTCGAGACCTGGACTCTGCCTAATTATATCCTTCTGAAGTTGGAGCATGATATCCTGGGTAGATAAGTGCTTACGAAAGCCAATCATTTCGGTTGGAAAGATTCCTGCCTCCTCCACGTACGCCGTTAGTCGGTAGAGAATAACGTGTTCTAGCAATTTGCCTAGGCATGACGTAAGGGAGATGGGGCGTAAGTTATCGGGGTTAATGGGCTTGCCTGGTTTCGGAATAAAGATTACCCTGGCGTCTCGCCATTGCTTAGGGAGGGTTCCCGTCTCCAAGCATTCGTTAAAGTATTTTGTGAGTGCAGCAACGGCTTGCCTGTCGAGGTTACGAAGCATTTTATTAGAGACCTGATCCGGCCCTGACGCCGATGTTGTTTTGAGATTGGCCATTGCGTGTGCAACCTCAGCCTCCGTAATCGGGGCGTCCTGTTCTGGGTTGCGGGATCCTGTGTAATTTACGTGGGGAGCTTTTGTCTGTGAGGGGAGGTGCTTATCACGTAACTCTTGGAAAAAGCTTGCAAGATGGTCTTTTCGCTCGTGCAGTATTTTATTGATCTGATGACCATGTACAGTTTTAGATTCAGTCGGATCAAGAAGATGCCTCAATAGTTGCCACGTCCGCTTATTGCTCAGTCTCCCACTAAGACTTTCACACTTTTGTCCCCATTGCTGTTGAGCCAGTTGCTCAGCATAGTCCTGGATTTCCAGGTCCAGCTTCGCTATCCGGCATCTGAGTTTCCTATTATAGCGTTGTCCTCTCCACCTTCGTAAGAGCGAGCTCTTCGCCGTCCACATGTGAAGGAGTTTCGCGTCAATTTCTTGCATCTGTGCCTCCTCAGGCAGGGTAGTGGTATATCTGAGCGCATCGTCCTTTAACTGATCAACCCATTGTTCTTTGTCAAGAATGTCGCCTGACATCTGCCCTCCCCTGTATTCACGAAATTTAGCCCAGTCTGTGATACTGAGTTGTGTGCTACGAAATGGCTTGTGTTGAAAGCTAAGGGAGGTTTGAACAATGTAATGATCGCTACCTAGGTTCTCGTCTAATCTGAGCCAATCTACATTTCTGGCACGAAGGGAGAGCGTAAGGTCAGGTGTCGTATCCATGGCGACACTATTACCGAGTCTCGTCGGTGTATCTATATTATTATGTACGGTAAGGTGCGAGTCTTGAATGAGTTCCCATAATCCCCTACCCTTGGGAGTGCTGGTTCTGTACCCCCAGGCCTGATGCGGTGCATTAAAGTCACCCACAATTACTAACGGGCGACGGCCAGCTTCCTTGCGGGCAGAAACAAGGAGAGTGTCAAATTTGTGTTTTTTGTCTTTCGGTTTGCTGTAAACATTGAGAATTGATATGGTAGGAATTCTGTGAGATTGTGGAAGAATTTTAATAAAGTCGTGTTCTATGTCGACCCCGTCAAATTTGGCATGTGTTACTGTGAGGTGTCGTTGTGTAAGGAATGCCGTGTACGACCCTGCAGCAGAGCGATGCGACTGGTGAGTATTATATCCCGGTAGTTTCACTGCACAGTGAACTTCTTGTAATGCTATTACCGCCGGTGGGGTTGGGCTATTGGCTACATAGTGTTGGAAATTAGCTTTTTTCTTTTTGTACTCCCGGCAGTTCCATTGCCAGATAATTAAATCTTTGCTTTTATTTGTTTTGGCCATTATTCAGTGTTGGAATGAGGGGGATGATCGCAGCAATCATGTTTTTGAGTTCGTCAATTTTGCTCTCAATATTGGTCATGCGAGTCTCGAGGTGCGTAATGCGCGTCTCTAGGGCAAGGAATCTCTGACCAGTTTTGGTTTCAAGATCTGTGATTCTGTCGTTCAGATCCATGTAGGCGTCTGCGTCTAAGACACAGACAGACAGACAAGAAACTTTATTTTGTCCTAAGGGACTATGTCGTAGTCGCGGGCCGCACCTGCACCGGGGGCGGAAGACCGTGATCTTCGGCCCTTTCACAGGCCCTTTGGACAGCCCGAAGCTGGATTGAAAGGTCGTCGCTCTTGACGGCTTCTTCCCAGTCTTCTTGCCTGTTAAAAGGCGAGTGGTGCAATGCTGAACATTGCCACAGCATGTGATTAAAGGTGGACCTTTCCTCGCCGCAGTCGGGGCAGCGGGGATCCACACCCGGAGCGTAGTGGCTCAGCCTAGATCGAGACGGAAATGAGCCCGTCTGCAGCATTCTCAACACCGAGGCCTGGGGTCTGCCGAGCTTCGGGTGAGGTGCCGGGAACTGCCTGCGTCCCAGCTGGTAGTGAGCCGTGATGTCGTGAAAAGTAAGCAGCGGGTCCGTGGTCCAGTCGATCCCCTGCGAAGCCGGGCCCCTCAGACCGGCGCGGTTGACGAGACCTCGCGCCTGGTCGTGGGCCAGCTCATTGGGGTTGATCGAGCCGGGAGAGACGTTCCGGCCCATGTGAGCCGGGAACCAAGTGATGACGTGACGGACCGTGCCTGGCTTGCGGGTCCTAAGCACCGCCGCAGCCTCGGCCGAGACCGAGCCGGCGAGAAAGGCCATCGCCGCCGACCTGGAGTCTGTGAAGATCTGGGTGCGCCCGGGATCGCACAGAGCCAGCGCCACTGCGACTTGCTCTGCGACGGACGCCGTCGAGTGTTGGATGGACGCTGCGTTCAGGAGTTTGCCCTGGGGGTCAACCACCGTGGCCGCGTACGAGTTTGATCTGCGATACTGCGCCGCGTCGACAAAGGACGTGAGCTCTGGGTTCTGCAGGGCAGTCTTGATGAGTGCTCGGGCCCTGGCTGCGCGCCTGGCCTCGTTGTGTTGTGGGTGAACGTTCCTCGGGAATGTGGAGACTCTAAAGGCGTCCCTTTCTTCCTGTTGGAGGGGGACGGCGCATGACTCCGCGGCCATGGCGGTGAGGACCGCCATCTCGAGTATTCGGCGGCCGGACTTGCTGGCAGACAGGCGAACGATCTGTGCCGTTTTCTGTGCTTCTACGATTTCGCTCAGGGTGTTGTGGACCCCGAGCTGCATCAACTTATCCGTGCTGGTCGTCACGGGGATACCGAGCACTCGTTTAATGCTCTTCCTGATGAGTGCGTCAATCTTGTTTTCCTCAGACCGCGACCAGTTTAGTGCGGAAGCCACGTAGTTGATATGGCTCATGAGGAAGGCGTGGTAGATCCTTAGGAGGTTGGCTTCGCTGATGCCACCCCTCCGGCTCGTCACTCGTGAGACGAGTCTGAGCATGTTTTCCGTCTTCGCCCTCAGGCGCGCGATTGTTTGCATGTTGCTGCCCTTTGCGTTGATGACCAGTCCGAGCACCCTGAGATAATCAACCTTCGGGATGCGCTGACCCGTCTTCGTTCTGAGATCGATCGGTACTTGATCCAGCGGCATGTCGAACTTGCGGCCCTTTCTGTCGGGCCGGTACAGCAAGAGCTCCGACTTGGTCGGCGAGAGGACCAGTCCCGTGCCCTCGAGGAATTTTTCCGTGACGTCCAGGGCCTCTTGCAGAGCCTGCTCCACCGCTGCGTCCGACCCGCCCCCGCACCAGATGGTGATGTCGTCCGCGTAGAGAGCATGATTGAGATTGACGCCCCCGATTCGGTTGAGTCGGACCGTTAGGTCTCTCATGGCGATGTTGAAGAGTAGTGGGGATAGCACCGCACCCTGAGGCGTGCCGCGGGCTCCCAGCGCGTATCCGACCGACTTGATCTCGCCCAACTTGATCGTGGCCTTACGATCCCTGAGGAAAGAGCTGACGTACGCGTGAAAGCGTTCGCCGAGGTTCAAACTCGACACAGAGTCGAGGACGTGCTTGTGTTTGACGGTGTCGAAAGCCTTCGCGATGTCCAGCGCCAAGATGCCTCGGACGTCTCTCGTGACCACGTCGACTATCTGCCTCTTGATCAGTAGCATGACCTCTTGAGTGGACAGCGAGGGTCTGAAACCGACCATGTTCGGCGGGAGGAGCTGTCGTTCCTCGACATACCTCGATATTCTGTTGTGGATGACATGCTCCGCCACCTTGCCCACGCAGGACGTGAGCGAAATGGGTCGCAGACTGTCTATGGCCGGTGTCTTGCCTGGCTTCGGAATTAGGATCACTGTGGCTTCCTTCCAGGCATCCGGTACGGTGCCGGCCGCCCAGGCCTCGTTGATTTCATTGGTGAGCAGTTCGATCGAGTCGTCGTCCAGATTTCGGAGGAGTCTGTTCGAAATTCCATCCGGCCCGGGAGCCGATCTTCCGTTGGGGCCTTGAAGGACCTCTCTGACTTCCGAGACAGAGAAGGGGGCGTCAAGGTCCTCGTCTGCTTTGCCGCCGTAGGCCGGGTAATCTTCCGGCCCGGACTGCCCGATGGGGAGGTAGCGACGCGCGACTTCGTCCATCACTTCGTTCGTAGAAGCGCCTTCGCTACTGAGCTTGTGAACCAGCCTGTCGATGGCCAGAGTGTGGTTTCTCTTGGACTGTGTGTCGTCCAGTAACTGCTTGAGGAGGTTCCACTTGCCTCCCGCGCGCATCTGTCCGTCGACCGACGCGCAGATTTCGTTCCATTGCTGCTGGCCGAGCTCCTTGCAGTGCGATTCGATCTCGCGGTTGAGGGCCGCGATCCTCTTCCGGTGGTTTCGATTCAGCTTCTACGTCTTCCATCTGGCCGTGAGGGAATTCTTGGCTTCGACCAGGTGCGCCAATCGAGCGTCCATGCGGTCGAGCTTTAGGTCCGTTTCGACGGTCTTGGTGACTGCAGCCACGTCCTTCTTGAGCTTCGCTACGAGGTCCGCGAAGGTCTCGTATTCTTCGTTGTCGTCCTTCCTTCTCTTGCGGAAGGCGTCCCAGTCCACTATTTTGAAGGCCCTCTGCGGGGCCGCGCAGACCGGTAGGGAGATTTCCACGATGTAGTGGTCACTGCCTAGGTTCTCTTGTAAGTTATGCCACTCCGCTCTCGGCGCGTTCTTGACGAAGGCCAGGTCCGGGGTGGTGTCTCTCGATATCGAGTTTCCCATGCGCGTGGGGTAATGGGGGTCGGTGATCAGTTCTAGGGACCTGTCTGTTACTGCCTGCATGAGTCTGCAGCCTTTGGGAATGCTTCTCACGTAGCCCCAGGCTTCGTGCGGCGCGTTGAAATCACCGGCCATAACGAGCAGCGTCTCTCTCGCCTTGGACGACGCCTTGGTCGTTAGGCTGTAGAAGGTCTGCCGGTTGTCCCTAGGAGAGCAGTACACATTCATAACGTAGACGCTGTTCTTGAGCCAGCTGTTGGGTATTATCTCGACGAGGGACGCTTCCAGCTTGGTGTTGCCAAGGCGCAGATCGTGCTCCTGGAAGGCACACTTCTTTGAAATGAGTGTCGCGATTCCATGCCCGTTCTCCGCTAACGAGGAGACGGCTCGGTACCCCGGGAGGGTAATTGTTTCCATTCCCGTTTCTTGTAGCAAAATGACGTGGGGCCTCTCTTGCGGCTCCCGGGTCTTGATGAACTGCACCAGTTGAGGCCTGCGCCTCCGGAAACTGGCGCAGTTCCACTGCCACACGATGAGCTTACTGTCCGGTCACGCCATGGTTGGGCTTGTTGGACCGGAGGTGGGCTGGCATGCCATCTTGCTCGTCAGCCCGGTGCTGCTGGTTGTTTTCTAGCATTTCACTGGACATCGCCTCCGGCCTGGCGGCGTCGCCGTAGTGTACGTCACAGCGCTTGGCAAGCTCGTTCTCGAGCAGTTGTACTCTGAATAGAAGGGTCTGGTTGCTCTGTACCAGCTCGGTAAAGGATTTCTGCATGCGGTCCAAGGACCTCTGCATGGCAGCCTCCGCCGTGCTCACGTCCTCAACCGTACCCTGGGAGGAGGTGGCTCTGCGCTTGGCCGCCCTTGCTGTGGCTCCTTCTTCCGCAGAAGATTGCCTTGCCGCGGCCGCTTGGGCAGCGCTGGCGTTTCGGAATGCGTCGAAGTCGGCCTTCATTCTCTGGATTTCCTCCTTGAGACTGGCGTTTTCATTCATCAACTGCGCGATCCTGGGATCGTGCGCCCGCTCGCTCGCCTGTGCGGCGGCATGTTTCGTCTGGCCCGTCGGCTTCGTCTGTTTCACTTTGTCGGCCCAGGTGGAACCTCCTGGGATGCGCGCCTTAGACTTGGAGCGGCCCCTAGACTGAGAGCGCCCTCCTTGCACGGAGCGCCCCCGCGAGCGGGAGCGCCCTCTGGAGCGGGAGCGCCCCCTCGAAGAACTCCTCTTCCTTAGCGCTGACGTCAGTGCCTGGCTCTCCTCGTATGCCGCGTTGGCGCCCTTCTTGGCGGCGGCAGTTTTCTTCCGCCGGCGTCTTCGGCGTCTCTGCCTAACGACATATGGCGTTTGGAAGCGATGCTCGCACTTACGGTCAGCCGTTGGGTGAGGGCCCCCGCATATGCCGCATCTCGCCTCACACTGATGGTCTTCGGTGGGGGACGCTGCTCCGCATCCCCTGCACTTCTTCACACTTGGGGTCGGACATACATCGGCCCTGTGGCCCAGTTCCCCACAACCGTAGCACACATCCACTTGCCTTTTGTATAGAGCGCAGGGCAGCATGCCCGCGCCGCACATGACAAAGTTCGGCACCCTCAGTCCGTCGAATAGGACGATAACCGTGGTGGTGGTCTTGATGCGACGCACCTCCAATGCGGTGGGGTTCCGGTGGTTTACAATCATTGAGTGGAGCTAAGCGTCGTTGAACTCGGCGTCGACTCCCCTCACAACACCCTTGCACGTATTGTCCGAGGCGGCCATGTACGCGGCCACCTCAAAGACCCCTTCGCGCAGGCGGATCTGATGAACTATCGCGTAAGCACGCGCATTCCTTTCTTCTGGTGTTGAGACAACGTAGATGTTTTGCACGTTGTTAGGGCAGACGATGTCGTCGCCTACCTCGTCGGGGGAAAGCGCCGCCGCCATAGCCAGCGCTTGTGCCACCCTAATAGTGCTGATCTTTTTCACGTCGAGGCCACCCCGTGGCCTAACGATGACTCGAATATGGTCCCGAGGCACATGACAGGTTCGGGAGCCTTGAGGCGGCGGCCAGCTTCTTCAGCGCGTTCCGCGGGGCTGCCGTGCGGCGGCCGCCCCTGCCGCCTCCCTGCTTTACCGGGCTCGGCGTCGACTTGGGAGCCTCTTGCCTTGCCTTCTTATTCTTGCCCGTTGCCGTGGTCCAGCCGGGGCACCTTGCTTCTTCGGGGGTGATTTCTACCCCCTCCACCATCTCGACTTCGGGCATGATGCCCCACCACCACCGAGTTAGGCCGAGGCCTAGCCCGTTCTCGTCACCGGTGTTAGCCCGTTAGGGTTAGCTCCGCACGGCGTCGCGAAAAGTTCGAAGTCGTATAATAGTTCCAAAAAAGCACCTACCGAAATAAATCCGGTATCGGCTTGATCACCGCAACAAACTGCGTTGAATGGTGCACAATAATCAAGGGTTTTCGCGGACTTTACCACCGAAAACATTTGAGGAAACGGGAGCCGATGTTTGCGCGTCCGCACTTCCCGGCGGACTAGTCCACCTCCTGCGTCTAAGAGAATTTCGGCCTCGTCTGAGCTCCTGCGCTTGGCGGGCGGAGGTCCTGCCGTATTTCGAGGGGGAGGCGCCACCACAGTGCTCGCCTGTGGATTGTTAGAAACTTCCATGTCTTCTGATGCATTGGACGTACTAGGGATAGGGGAGTTAAGCGATTGGATTTGAGCTTCGATCTGGGCTATTTTGGCTCTTAACATTGCGTTTTCTTGAGCTAGTGAGAAAAATTGATTGGTGTTTGTCAGGTTGGGAGGGAAGTTGGAAAGTGAGGAGCCGCGAGAAGCTACCCCAGCCCAGCTCACCTGGCTGTGCGCTGGTCCTGATTGTGAGGTTGATGGTGTCGGTAGCGCCGGCCAGTGTTCTTTCCCTTTCAGAGGTGGTGGCGGCTCCTTGCGTGATTTCTTGGTATCGGATTTCTTCTTCTTTGGAGGAGGAGGGGTCTTCTTGGGTTTGTAGCGCTGCGGACACTGCGCCGAGCCGGTGGCGTGGTCTCCCGCACAGACCACACATTTATGGTTGCAGGTATGGTTCGCGTCGGGGCTAACCTCCCCGCACTTCTCACAAGTTGGAACGCACACGACCGGGCACACATCCGGCCGATGTCCGATTTGCTTGCACTTGACACAGGCTTCCACCTTCTGTCGAAAAGGGGTGCAGCGGAGCCAGCAGTAAGCGTATTGGACGTAGAACGGCACCTTCTTCCCGAGGAAAGTCACCAATATTGTTTCGGTCTTACCCATTCGGCGGGCGTGGAGCACCGCGGGTTCCGGGTTAGCTTGTCGAAGATGCGGCAAGATTTCAGCTTCCTTAATGTCGACGGGTAAAGCGAAAATTCCTTTACACGAGTCTTGCGGAGAGGTGGGGTGCACCACCACCTCGTGGGTTTTGCCAGCGATGGTGAGGCTTTTGACGCGAAGGTAGGCGTCAATACGGTCCATACTGGTAGAGGTGATCAATAAAGTGTTATTTAGGGTATTTACCCGAGCACTGTCGATGTCTTCTGCAAGTTGGGCAGCCTCTTTCATCATACTCTTGATGTAGATCGGATGGTATTTTGAGCAATCTAGGCCGCCGCGTATCCGTACCACGGCGGTGTAGGAGTCATCCGGTGGCAGTGGCTGCCTGGGCCACGCCATCTTCCCAGGTCGTTTCGGCTGCGATGATAGTGCGATTGGGTTGGAGGGCTTGCTGGCACGGAATATATGTTGTTCCCGCCATCGCACCATCTCCTCCGCCGTGAGATCTTCGCCTTCAACTTCAATATCAGCTGCCATCGCCGCCTTGGCGCCGAACGCTGCTGCCGACGCGGCGGAGCAGCCGCCGAGGCCTAAGCTTGGCGACGCAGAAAGTGGTGAATAAAACAGTTTAAATACTTGCGAATGGTCGGATGTCTTGCTCAGCGGTTGTCGATCACCGTTTAGAATATCCTTGCCAAAAATGGAAGGTCCAGCACCGCATAAACCAGGATAAATTGAAATCTATGCAGAGCTCGAGAGCGACGCGTCCGCTCCATGCGAACGCCCTCCAGCTTGTGAGCTCCTCTTCGTTGTTATCGAACCAGGCCTTCGCCGTTCCCTTTAGATGGCAAATGTGACATTCGCCAACATCATTGTCGGGTCCCACCTGTAATGTGCGCTTACGCATTCGTAGAGGCGAATCCATTTGTCGACGTCGTCACCAGCAGCGCAGGAAAAGGTCCCAGGGTCACGGGGTGGAGCCAGGACGACGTTGGCATGGCGGGCGCCGCTGACGCAGTTTCACCGCTGGTGGACATGCCTAGAGTGGTGACTTGGCGGCCGCTGCGGAGCTCCGTCTTGCGTTATACCCCCAGCACTTCCACCAAGATGTTACGGGGAGGCCAACACAACAGGAAAATGTATTTACAGTATATTTACAAGGCGATCAAGCGTCAACCATATGGCCGAGAGCGCGTGCCAGATCATCGTCTTCTTCATCGATGCTCCTCTAGATGAATCATACCGTGACAATATTGCTTGATTATGGGTATGATTTGCTGTTAAAATTGAGGCCACGTAATTTTACGGCGAGTAAAACTAAAGAATCACTTCAGTTGAAATCAAATCAAACCGAATGGCCGGAGGAAAACCTTCCAGCGTGCGAAAGAGGCCATATCGTACCACTGATATATAGTGCGTTTTACGTTATGTGGCGCAATATGCTAGACTACCAATTGAATTAGGTTTTATTTTCGATGTCTTTGTTAGTTTGGTAGCGGTGGGCGAACTGCGCTTCTGCATCGCCCACCGCTACCTAGTTCAGGTGTTGCAGAAGAGAGACTGAAATATATGAAATTCTTTGACTTTTGCACGTTATATTTGATACATATGATACGATTATGATACGTATCCGTATCATAATCGTATCATAATCATATCGTATCATATATTTGATACATATGATACGATTATGATACGTATCCGTATCATAATCCGCAGCGCCTGCTCCCTGGAAATTAAAAAACGTCTATTTCTGCACCGCTTATGAGTATTTGGATAAATATTTGTAGGACTAGACTAACCAGGATCGATTTAATGTTTGTTTAATAGTTATAAATTAACTATTAAACAAACATTAAATCGATCCTGGTTAGTCTAGTCCTACAAATATTTATCCAGATACTCATAAGCGGTGCAGAAATAGACCTTTTTTTAATTTCCAGGGAGCAGGCGCTGCGGATTATAAGAATATTGCCGTATGAATATCGTGAGGCATTTTATACGTTTAAGTGGAAAATTGTCGTATGAATATCGTTAGGCATTTTATACATTTAAGTGGTCATTAGGCATGTTATACATTTACTTCTTAATGCCGTCGCTGTTCTTTATAGGTGCTGATGAACTTCCTCAGTTGCACCACAAGTATAATGCAGGCGCAGCTATTCCTTGCTCGGTTTGTCATGAGTGTGTTAATTCAGACTTAAGCACTTTCTCCAGCGTACACTTTACATTGGCAAAGTACTAGCTCAAAAGTCTTTAAGTTGATTATCGTAAGCTACCATCACCACATCCTGCATTTCACCTAGCACTTAAAGCGAACGAAAAGATGAGAACTTTGGCGAGCACCATCAACTGCAGGCGATAGAGCCGCCTGCAGTTTTTGGTGACATCCAAGTAAATGACTACAAATAATGTCCCTATTGACAACACACTACTTAAGAAGTTGTGTAGAGTTAAAGGAAATCACACATACGTAGTTTTGACACGTAATACCCCAAGATTTAATTTTAATTTAAACAATGGAAAAACTACTAAGGGCTGAATTGGTACAACACGGATATTTAACCCGACGCGTTTGTTGCGCAACCAGAAAATGGTCATGCATACTTCAAAAAAAAAACATTTATTGGGACACCAATTATATGGGCACTCCAGGCGCATTCCTGCCATCGGCGTCGCCGTCACCGTGAGGATCCGTATCAAGTCCAAGGGCGATAAAATTGGCGCCGCGCCTCGTATGCTGTATGTGTGATTGAAAGTGTGGGAGGATGAGACGGCGATCATGGCTCAATCGCGAACGCAAGAGAGGAAAGCGGGAAGGAAGCATGCAGTCTTCCGTCGCGCGCAATGCGCCGGGGAAGTGGGGGGGGGGGGGGGCGTTCTACTGCGGGAGGCCTGGATAGCCGCGTGTTTGTCGAAAGCTATCTGCGACGGGGACATAGTGGAGTTTCAGCGGTCATCGAGTGAGATGTGTTTTGCTTGTGCGCGCCTGACATGCTTGTTCATTTACTCAGTATGCAATATGTTTGCAATACGTTTACAAGTTTATACAGCCCCACTTCGTATGGTTATCCACTACTTTGCCATTGCGCGAAACTGAGACTTTTTTTGTGCGCCCCTCAATCTGGTAGTAATTGCGTCTTTTCGTGCGTTGTGAAGGTCACAAAGGGCAACACCATAGTGAAGCAGGACGACGGTCCGTGCATTGCACGTTCTGTGCTTCTGTGACGTTGTTGAGCAAATGGGGGTGTACTCAATAGGAGCCAGCGGATGCCCAGAACCTGACTGAAGTTCCAGAGAAATCACTGATGTGTTGACGCTTTTAAAATGTTATCGAAATTTCATCCAACTGAGCCACAAGTAACTAGAACCCAGATAAGGAACTTCATTAATTTCGCACCTAAGGCAGAAAAATGCAGATAACTTAAATATGTTTGTGAAGGGTACGTTTGCTTTTAAAAACACTATTGTCATTCTTTGTTATCACTGCAGGCCCTAGCCAATGCGATAAAAAGTACAGTTGGCAAGGCCATTGCTATATCTTTCACTGCTGCACTGTGGAAAACTGGAGAGGAGGACAACAAACCAAAGAAGAAGTGTGATAAATGGAAAGATGGGATAAGTGGTTTGAAGGTAAGAGTTTTGCAATGACATTATAGCATAGAAATATTGCCGATCACAGACAGGTAGTCCGGATAGCATTGGCCGAGTAATAAAGAATGGCGGATCATGTTACCTGAATAAAACCAAGTAGATATTGTTGTTGATTGTAAGCTGTAAAGCCGCCAGCATTTTTTGGTGACACGTAAGTTACTACAAATGTCCTCATTGACAACACACTACTTAAGAAATTGTGTAGAGGTAAAGGAAATCGCACAAATCATTACACGCGATTACGCATGTTTAGTTTCCATAGGAAGAATGGCTATTATTCTAAGGTATTATTCAGTGTGATATTATAAAAAAACAGGTACATCCCTCAATCTATCAACTATAATTATGTACCCCAAAACAAACTGAAGCCAAGATATTGGTGCACAAAGAAAGCTATGACAGGCAGTTAAACGATAACAAGATAAGAAATTATTTTTAAAATACAATGAAGTATCAGCTATTGACGTTTAGTTCGCATTGAAAAGATATGCAATCACGACTAATTCTGCCGGATAATTAGGAGCGCAAATAGGCACACACGCAACCATGCACACACCCACACAAGCACACACTCAATACGAGCTCCACTTCCAGGTGTTTTATTGATCGTGTGTAAACCCACATTTATACAGTAAGTTAAGCGTGTCATCGAAGTGACTATCAGAAAGGCTGAATATGTTTGTCACAGCGTCGAATCCAAAAACTACATTTCCTCACGGAACAAGGTGTACAGATCGTTCACTGACACACTGCGGCTCGTTCTTTCTAATGAAAAAGACTTCTAGGGTCGCACGTGTGATTATTCTCGGGCCTTTACGCCTTCTGCATCCTCAAAGGCTCTTTGGCGTCTGGCGTTATGGCGTCTCCTCGCAAGGTACGAATCGCTGCTGAAGAAGCGAATCGTAGAGCTACATGTGCGGTTACAACCAGGCTTGATCGGCGCTCAAGACTGCTGTGCAAAGAGCATTACAAGCCACAGCTCGCCATTGACGCCGGGCGGAGAGTTCATTTCAACCTCGTCAAAACGAGGCGAAGAGACATTGCCGCGAAGACCCTGTTGTGCGGGGTGCCGAAATTGGAGCTGCTCTGGAGCCACTCCACCAGCTTAAGCTGTGATTGTGCTGCGTGTGCCGCGCAGGCCTGCGACTTTTTCTTCTTTGCATGCTGATGCCAAGAGTTCGAAGCGATACGTAGCGCAGCTCACCGAAGCTATGTGGAGGAGTATTTTGATCCCGCTATGTAAGGGATGCCAGAGAAGAAAAATGAACAAAGGTTCGTCATCATGCTCGAGGACGCAAGCATCCCCGAGGACGTCAAACAGCTGCTTCCGAGGGGGCCAAGAGCGTGGCTTAGAGAAAGAAAATTGCAGCACGCTTAAGCTTCGCCTTTAAAAGTGGAACGCGATAACTTATCGGGCCCCGTTCGGATCAAATTTTTCTTTATGAGTAGGCTTCACTGCAGGATACAACGTGGAAAAGCCACCTTACAAACAGTGGGCTTACACCGATCTCCCTAAAGTCGGCTTCACCTCGAAACAGAAATGCATTGCTGGGAAGGCGTTTTTTCAGGGGAAATATAAGTCGTCTTATACTAATATGTGAAGGCCTTAAGACAATTTTTTTATTTTATTAATTGTTTGCTATGGCACCGACGCGCGCACGTGTGGAAAACTCATTAGGCAGGCTAAGTCCCAATTTGACCTGCCGAGGATGCGAGCGCCATCTGGATATGTTTTTCTCAAGTACACTACCCGAGCGCGACGATGTTGGTATGGTAGAAATACTGTAAAATAAATTTCCTCGTAACAGAATTACGTGTTCTCGTACATTCAAATTACAATCCGACGCCACCATGTCTGTAGGTTGTGGTTAAGTACTACTATTCAATTTTTCTGGTGGATTTATGAATTTTTGCTCACTAACACCTTGCGCCAGGTGAAGGGCCTGCGTGTTCAGTGTGGTTGGGGATGATTTTCTCCACCACGGACGCCGACACCTATGCCGGCGCCGACAACGGATTTTCTGCGACACGGGGCTCTCAACGCCCTTGCGTTAAAATCTAACAAGACCGGACACTCCCATAGAGCCCAGTGGCCGAATTGACTGCAGCGCACGAAGCAGTCGGCATTAATACCACACTTCCTGTTAGGTTTTAGGCCTGGCGTTTTGAACTCTAGCTGGCACGCTTTACGCCGGCGGCAACGATCGGCGCAACATTTTCGTGCTTCTACTGACCAACCGCGCGCGGTCTTGGTGTGGAGTCGTGTTATTATTAGGGGCGAAGCTCCTTAAAGCGGCACCCGTTCGTCCCTCGTCGTAGTAGTAGTGTGTAACCAGTCTGAGAAAAAGCTGTGTCCGTAGCGCGGAATCGAACCAGGGACCCCTCGCTTCCGAGCGCGCGGCGTTAGCCCACTACGCCACGAAGCACACATAGACACAAGCACCACGATGCCAATAAATACCCAACATTAACGAAAGGCCGCGTTTCTAGCGCGTTTCTAACGCGTTTGTGCTAGCGCGTTACGGCCCGTGTAAGAAGCTGGTGTAAGACGCTGTGGCCTCTCCGCCTTACCTTCAACGCGTTTCGAACGCGCTGCCCAAGGCGGTGGCAAGTCAAGTTCAAGTCGAGGAGCGTTTATGAATACGGGGGGTATACTCTCTAAGCAGTCATGTGATGGCGTCGGCAAACGCGGTGCACGTTCCGGCATGTGTAAATGGCTGCGTAAGACGCTGTGGCCGCTCCCCCTTACTAGAGAGTACTGCACGTCTCTAACGCGTTTGTGCTAGCGTCCCCTTAAGCGGGAGATCCGATGATTCCCTCCGGAGCTTCGCCCACTCATCATTCACCCCGTGGATATGCTGCAATTTTTTTAGTAAAAATGGTTGCAAGCGCTCTATACAAGCCTCCATTGAATATGTGCCACGTATAATTTCATAAAGTAGAAACAAGGTGCCTTGTACAATGAGGAAACGTTTATTTTGCTCTATAGAAATGCTCGTTCCGGGTTGTGCATTGATCCGACACTGTGGCAGCAAGTAAGCAGCTGTAGTTCCTGCACGAAGCCCCACCAGACGGCATCAGCTGAAAAAAGTAAATTTAGCCAAAGTAATTTAGCCAAAAGTAAGCATTTGCCATTTGGGTTTTTAGACTTCATAAGAATACCGCGTGTAGAGGCGAAACGTGCGAAAGTGGTGAATGGGCGGCTTTAGAAACAAAAACAATTCGCTTTTGCACATATGGCGGCGAAAATAACACTCTAATTCTCTTCTAATTTCTTTCTTGCCTTTCTCGTCAATCTCCGCGGTCTTTGTTGTTTCTGTCTCGGCAAGAGCACCAAAAACGAACGGGAATGTACGAGAAATGTTATGTGATTATTGCTCCGTAGACTGTGCGAGAACTTGTTCAGTCTACGAGAAATCTTAGTCTACGCAGCAATAATCGCGTACGTTTCTCGTAAACATGTGCACGAGATCGTGTTCTTGTCAATAACGAGATTCTCGTACATCATGACCGAGTTTGTAGTAGCTGAGTGCATACAAGATGACGAGCTTCTATGACCTGCGAGAGTATGCACTCTGAAAGATTGGCACATCCTTTTCATATTTACTACAATAGTGCAAATACTATTTTTGTAAGCGTATTACATGCACGATCACTTGTACTGACCTTACTGCAGTGTTGTGCTGCTGTAGTGATTTGTTAACAAATCTACAGTAAAAAGTAATTTTGAGGTGAAAAAATGTCGGGTTAAGTTATGGCTTGTGCTTGTTAATAAAAAGGTATACATTACGCAAGGTTTTCTTGCACACCTTTTCAAGCTTACATTAATAGTAAAGTCCTCCGATTTTAAGCAAGAGCACGTCGTACACCTCACAAGCGTTGTTTGTTGCAACTTATAAAGGTACTTCGATAACCCGGTCTGTTGACAGAAGACCATTGGAATGTGTTGCTTGAATGAGAGCTTGCAGCGCACCTGAAACAGTCAAAAACCAACTTCCTTTTCACTCATGCAATAAGATAACACAGGCAAAAAGCAGTTATGTTCAGAGGTAAGAATGCTTCTGCATTCAGACGAGAGATACTGAACAAAATTTATTAAAAAGAAGTGGTTTCCTACAATGGTTATGACTCCTAAACAAACATGTATTACCGTGGTAGAATAACCGGTAACATTAGCAGGCCACTGAAAATGTTAGAGTGAACCACAAACACAATATTTAAGTTACAACAATTACTAGAATTGAAGCAAGAGAAGTAACAAGCATAAAATTTACTTTTCGAAAGCAGCACCATGTCGAGCAGACTACGTTACTTGGAAACTACTATTCTGCAAGCAAAAGAAAAACCATGGTGGCGTAGCGGTTTTGTCATTGTACTGCTAAGTCTAATTGCGCAGGATAGAATCCCAGGCACAACGGCCACATTTCAACGTCGGCAAAATGCTAAAAACACCCACTTAGGTGCATTCGGCACATGTTAAAGAACTCCAGGTGTGCAAAGTTATTCCAGAGTTCCCCACTACAGTTACTCATAATCACGTTGTGGTTTTGACAGATAAAACCCATAACGAAATTTATTTAAAGCAAAGAGTATTGTATAAGGTCAAATGCTTATATAGAATCGCCTGACAGCAGCTACATTTACCAAAATTTCATGCTTTCAATACAAGAAATTGTCACATGGTTTAAGCAAAAATCCACTTATGCCAAAATTATTGCCATGAATTTTATATAGCCCATTTTGCCTTACTTTCTTTTTAACCAAAATAATATTAGGAATTACAAAAATGCAGGAGGGATATCAAAAGGCACTGGTAAAAACATAAAACAGAATTCATCGCAAATCATGAAGAGAGGAAAAAAAATGATGTGTAATGATGCGAAATAGATTGATGTTTAACAGAAATGTTACACATCAATGAGTACCTTATGAGTGCACCTTATATGCAGTGCAGGTGCTCACTACAACTAAAAAAATTGGCACCACTCCTTAAAGTGCATGGCATTGTCTCAAACAACAGCACACGTTCCTTTTGCGATTGTTAGCCAATGAAATATTCGTCAAACTTCTTGAAATCACGAACTCCTGGACAGGATACTAATCACAAAGGGCGTACTTTCCTCAGTATTTGTCCACAAAATCACGAAAGACATTAAAACATTAGTGTGCACCCGTTGATGCATTCTGTTTCATAATGATGAATTTAGGGTGACTGACCAAAGCCAAGCCAAAAAAGCTCCGGTTCTTGAGCCAAGTTTCTGGGTTACACCATGACAGAGAAGCTCGTAGGTCTTTTCTCCTGTATCAGACAGAGCTGACTGCTGGCACGTTCCACGGTGCAGGTCACTCTCGTCAAGGTTGGGTGAAGTGCTAACGTTGTTCGCAAAGTTCAGTGCTTTGCGTAGAATAGTTTCAGGTTTAGGGTGCTTCTACGACGTCAACCTCAAGTTAACTTCGTGGTTTGAACAGGCTCTTTTGGTTTTAATACATTGAGCTTTCTTTCCACTGTCTGTAGAAGTCGTCCGTTAGTGTTACTGTGAAGTTTACATTTGGCTGCATGTCCCGGGAGACCCAAATAATCATCTGCTCTAGTTCAAACCTTGCGAAGAGTGCTCGAATTTCCAAGCCCTTAATTTTTGTCAGCCTTTTTGAACTCTTGCTGCCACTAATTTCTGCCCAGCTAGCCCAATTATCAGAGGCCCCACGCTGATGCGCAGATTCTTTCAAGTGCAGACTTTTCGGGATAAGATTCTTTGCTTCGTGAGTCGGTTTGCAGTCAAGGTGGCGCTTACAGATTACTATTCTGGATGCGAGCGAGACGAACCAGCAAGTATTGGTTACAATGTTTGGTTCATACGTTCTATAGAAAGTATTGTCAAGAGTTCATTCAGCAAGGTCGCATGATTATGAACTTGTGGTCAATGACCAAGTGGCTATCATCGTGTTAGCGACGGGAAAAGTTTTCCTCAAACCTGCAGGATACACACAAGACGTAACCAAGACATAACGGTTCGCTTCACCCACGTCTAGAATAGCCACCTATAAGTGCCAGCTCTTAAACCACACTGAACCTGAACCTTATCCTGAAATGTCTGCACTTGAAGACATTAGTAGCGTCAGCGTGGCGCCTTAAGAAAATGTTACGGGGAAAAGAAGTAAGAAATATATTTACACGGTATTTACAAAACTGGCAGCGGCTGACAAGACCATAGTAAGCACGCGAAGTCCCGAGCTTCGTCTTCTTCAAGTCCTCTCAAAAACCTCTTCTTCATCGCTCTGTCACATGACCCCCGGCGGCTGAAGCACGGACCCGGTGCTGGTTAGGAGGCGGTCGAATGATACGGCTTAAGACGCGCGGCGTGGACTACGTCGGAACGAGGCTGAGTCACGGTGGGGTCATGGTAGAAACTGAAGGGCTTGGAAGTGGATACCTTGTTCGCAAAGTGCCAAATACAGGGTCGTTGTTCATGACTGCCCGTATGAATAACTCCACACAAACTTCATGCCAGACGCTAAGGAAACACTAGGGAAGATTTTTTAGAGCATCAAATTTATCTTGAACTGCCTGCCCTGGCGTTTCCTTAGCGTCGGCATGAAGTACGGGAATGTACGAGAAATGTTGTACGTGATTATTGCTCCGTCGACTGTGCGAGAACTCGTTCAGTCTACGAGAAATCGTAGTTGCAAGAAAAGAAATTTGATGCTCTAAAAAATGCGCCCACTCAAACCACGGAAGCTTCTCTTTAACTTTACTTCCTACAGCTACACTGAACCTAAACACGCTGCTTTGGGCAAGAGAACACACATCAACGCTGGTTGGTGCCTTGCCTGACTTGATGAGTCATCTGCACCGTGAATCATGCCGTCAGTGCACTTCCTTCTGAAGATGAGGCGCACACCAGCACTGTCCGTGCGCTGTACAAATTGCAGAAGCAGATCCCACAAGCTTGTCTGATTAGCGAAGAACGTGTATGGGGCTTCAAAATCCACAAAACCAACGACCACAAACCAACAAACCAAGTTTATTCAAGTTGAAAAAAGTCGGCTCAGGTCGGCTATTCCTAGAATTCTTACTAGGCAGGGAACAAGCTTGTTTGGTGTGCAGGCGCGTAAATAATGAAGAGGCATGCGTCATTACCACTGAAAAAAGTATGTAGACTACAAAGATGTAGTTGTATAAGAAATACGGCTATCGTGCTGTAGACGCTACATCAGCAGAACAGGACAATGTACAAATGACCGGCTTTGTGACCATGACAACTTGACGCGCAGAGCATTTGGCAGTCACATGATAGTGCACTGCTCACTTGCACCACTTCATTTGAAAACTGAGACCTTGGAAATATATAAGAACCATGGGGCTGGAGAGATTTGCGAGGCTCTAAGCATCTGCACAAGCTGAATGCACACGTGCCCCATAAAAATTACAATATATTCCTACCCAATTCGACCTTTAAAGTAACACTGGCGAGCTCAGTACCACATATAGAACAGATCATGGATCAAGTAAGAATTCCCTTATAATACACGCAAATATCACCAACACTAATACTAACATATGGGCATTTTGTAGACAAAAACACCAAGCGCAAGAGCTGAAGCTTGGGCAAGTTCGTAACAGCATGTTTTGATGGTGTCCAGAGCGCACACATGCCAAAAGACTGAGCAACAGACAGCGAAAAAACTGTCCTATTTCGCACTCTGTGTCCCTTGAATTGCGTGCGCTGTGGATGCAAACATCTGTCTGTCCTTTATCTCTTTAGTAAGTATGCACTGTGAATAGCATGGGAAAGAACCTAGAAACCTGATAATGCTCCAATAGATAAAAGAAAAGGGAAGATGCCCTTCGATGCAGCACATCTTTCAGCAACGTAATTTTAACATCCTAAGCCTGCCACTGTGATGAAAAAAGCTTACTCAAGATCATGCCTAAAACAAAAGTTTGCTTTTGCAGAAATATAGTTATTTCGGAAAACTGGTGGTTATGCAGTATTGTGAAGAGAGAGAGAGAGAGAAAAGTCATAAGGGAAAGGCAGGGAGGTTGACCAGGCTGAGCCCGGTAGGCTACCCTGCACTGGGGAAGGGGGAGAAGGGATTGAAAGAGAAGGAAGAGAGAAGTTCAGTTCACAGTTTGCACATTTACAGTCAAGTGTTCATCGCTGAGTTTCGTCACAGGTGGTCATACAAGCTTTTCCACTTCAAAAAACGCAGCGGCGCCTTTGTAGCCCTGCACATAGCTGACGCACGAGGCCACGCGCGCAAGATCTCCTCCGTAAAAGGCCTGTCGTCCTCCGTAAAAGGCCTATGTCCTCCGTAAACGTGCCCCAAAGCCGTCCGAAGGGCAATCCTCTCATCTTTGTATCCGGGGCAGTCGCATAAGAGATATCTGGTGGTTTCCTCAACACCACATGTGCTGCAGGTTGCACTGTCTGCCATTTCAATCAGGAATGAATAGGAGTTTGTGAAGGAAACTCCTATTCGCAGGCGGCACAGTAAGGTTTCTTCCTGTCGTTTAAAACCGGGTAAAGGTTGTAAATGCATCTGTGGGTTCATGGCATATAGGCGCTGGTTGGTAAACTCTGGTGTACTCCACTTTCTTAGAGTTATAGCGTGGGCAAGACTGCTGAGGTGCCGTGCTGCATCCGTTCTTGGCAATTGAGTCTTTCACATTCGTCATGTGCTTCCCGGACAGCTTCGTCGGCACATTGATTGCCAGTGATGCTGCAGTGCCCAGGTAGCTACTGAAATACATTGTCGTGGCCTCTGACCACCGCTTGATGGTAGCGTAATCGTATCTATGCTACCAATTGTTCATGTGCGCTGCGGCGCAGAGCTGATAATAGTGACTGTACGGCTACCTTTGAATCGCAGAATATGGCCGAATTATTTGGTGATTGTTCTTGCACATAAAGCACTGCGCTACGCAGGGCGGCAAGTTCAGACCCTGTCAATGTTCTGATGTGGCTGATCTTGAACTTCTTGCAGAATGATGCCGATGGTATAACTACCGCACCAGTAGAGCTGGTCAGAGTCGCAGAGCCATCTGTATACATGTGAATTCTGTCACAGTAGAAACATGCAACAGATGTAGAACAGCTTAATTCAGGGCACAAGTTGGCAAGTCGGACTTCTTTGCAACTCCTGGAATAGAGCTGCACTTGTGGCTGCCGGAGACACCACAAAGGACAAGGTGGTCTTGCGGCAGGCATGAAGTCAGATGGAAGACAAGATCGATAGGAGGTTACAATGCCTGAAAAAGTTGTATTTGGTCTACTTTCCGAGAGATAAGCAAGGCGTTGAGACTGTAGTCAGGAAAGGTGTCGAAGATGATTTCGAAGGGTGTCTGTGGCGACATATGTTCTGGTGGGATGTTCCCTAGGGATGGCAATTGTTGCAGCTGTTGAAGCGTATCGCGGTAGGCCAAGACAAGTTCTATGTGTTTGAGCTTGCATGCTCTCACTGAGAGCGTGCAAGCTCAAACACATTACGTTACAGTACTCCGGCTGCTTGACAATACCGGAGTGCTGTAACGCAAGAAACCCATAAAGAGCGCTTTGTATAGTTGCAGCATAGAACGCACCGACGGTCCTCATGCTTTTCCGGCGATGGCTTTGAAGACGTTACTGATTGAGAGGAGTCTTTTCCTTAGGTAGGATACATGGGGGCCCCAGGAGAGGTCGCGGTCAACAGTCATCCCTAAAAACCGATGGTTCTTTTTGTACAAAATAGGCTGGCCATTAATAGACACAGGATATTCGGCCATCGATTTTCGCGTGAAGGCAACTAATGCGCATTTTTCTGTTAAAACGCTGCGACCTTGCCTCTGAAGATAAGTAGACGTCATCGTTTCAGCCTTTTGTAACCTTGCGCGAACTTGCGGGTGAGTTACTTCGGAAGCCCACATGCAGATGTCATCTGCGTAAATTGATAGACTGACAGGCTGTCGCAAGGATTCCGCCAGCCCAATCAGAGCCAGGTTGAACAAAACTGGGCTTAAAACGCCAGCTTCTGGAACCCCACGGTTGGTATAGTGGTCGGTAGTTTGACCATCCTCAGTCACTACAAAGAAGCTCCTTTGGGTCAGGTAGCTACGAATCCATCGAAAAGTGCAGTCGTATAGTGGTCGGTAGTTTGACCATCCTCAGTGACTACAAGAAGTCCTTTGGGTCAGGTAGCTACGAATCCCCCGAAAAGTGCGGTCTCCGATTTCAGCAGCCACAAGCGCGTCAAAATCGCTTCATGGGAGGTGTTATCATAAGCACCCCTCACGTCTAAAAATAGAGCTACAGAGATGTTTGGATGATTTTTGTTTTGGTTGAATCGATGACACGAGATCAATGACGTTGTCGACCGACGAACGACCACGTCGAAAACCTGTCATCGCGTCTGGATAAACATTGTAACGTTCAAGAAACCACTCGAGGCGCGTGAGGATCATCCTTTCCACCAACTTGCGAACGCAGCTGGCGAGAGCAATAGGCCGATAGTATTTCAGTCCAAGGGGAGACTTTCCCTGCTGTAAGATTGATACAAGACGGCTACGCTTCCACTCAGGGGGAAAAACACCGTCACCATGAGACATTGAGATGATGCAGCAGGATCGTTCGTGCTTCATGGTCAAGGTGGTATGTTACGTTGTCGGGTGCGGGCGAAGAGGAACGCCTGCAAATGGCCAAAGCAGCCTCCATTTCTTCCACGGAGAAAAGTTCATCTATTGCCGAAACTTGCATGAGGGGAACTTCGTACAATTCAAGATCCTTCTGTAGCACTCTGTCCGTTGCAATCTCCGCCAAAAGTCTTCTCCAACGTCCACTTCTCGACAGCCTTGGTGGAGAGCCAGTGCCTTAAAGCGGTGGCGTTGCTGAGAAGAGCGAAGACCCTGGAGAGTTCGCCATAGGCGAGAGAGGGTTGCGGGGGTCCAACGAGTTACAGAATGAATGCCATCGTTCGTTGTCTCATTTGACCATGCCACGACGTATTTTCTTGTGCATGCGCCTGGCCTCCCTAAGGTCTAGAATCGACTTTGTGCGTCTGTATCTCTTCTCGGCACACCGACATACTCCACGAAGCCTTTCTAATTCAATGTCGAAGTCTGTACAAACAGGTGACCATGCGAAACGAATGGTGAGCAGGTGACCATGCGGACGCGTTGCAGCATGCATCGCGTCGGCAATCACAAGCTCTATGCTACGTGCAAGGCCACACTGGCATTTGGCGTTCACCGAGGCTTGAAATGCGGGCCAATCAATTGTTCGAGAGACCATAGGGGAAACCATATTGCTTATCACTTCCGCGCATTTCCAAGTCAGTAAACCAGTAGACGCTCGAACTAAGGCATCACGAGACCAAAGTGAGGTCCAGGCAGCTGCTATACGACGACCCTTTCAAGAATGTTGGACTGCCGTCGTTGAAAAGGCAGAGGTCATGGTCATGACCTCTTGAATTGGTTCTTGTACTTCCCCAAAGTGGGTGATGGGCATTAAAATCTCCTGTGATGATCCCAGGACTGGAGGTTGACGTCAAAACATTTCCAAGCCTTGTGTAGTCTAAACGGCTTGATGGGGAAATGTAGCCTGCGACGAGTGTGAAGGAGAGACTCGCGTTTCTTTATGCTAAGGCACACATACTGGTTGTCGTCATGAGGAGGCACGGCCTGGGCCACGTAGGTGAGCTCTTTGCGAACATAAATGAGGACTTTGCTGATTTTGTGACACGTGGTGCAGGTAAAATCTTCGTATCCTGATAATCTGAGGATATTTTTCACCTTTGGTTCACAGATGACTAGCAGCGGAAACCGATTTACATATACGAAGTGGCGAAAATCGTAAATACGTGACATCAATCAAAACCAGGTTAATTTTTGTGAAATAAATAAGCATACAGTCAGCTACAGAGATCAGGCTTGATATGAATCTGCCACAGTCAACTCGGTAAATTAATATTTCCATGGTAAAAAGGTAAAAAGAATCGATAATTTTTGACACACCATAAATATTTTGGAGTAGTTTTGAACTGCAGTCGTTTAACAGATTTCAAACAGATCCTGTCAATGACTTCTTAGGGACTTGTGAAAATGAGTAGGAAGTGCAGTGACATCTGATCACTTCACAAACAATACTGGTGATTACATGGTAACACAAGCTGCTGACAAAAAACTTTTGGCCAGCGTTGCATCATGCCACATGACTCAGACAACGCTTTAGGAGGGCACTGAAGAGGTCATTATTTGAGCTGCATTATTAAATTACTCTACCGAAACACAAGAAAAAAACGGTTACCAAAAGAGGATAGTTAATAAGATAGAAAATACACAAAAAACCAAATACAGGTGGTGAAACCAGAATAAAGTTCCCGCACCTGTTCCCTGTCTGGGTAAGGCTGTTAATTTCTTTTTGGCAAATATTCACTATATCGTATTCTAAGAGACTCAAGAACTGAACTTAGCCATCTTTGAGCAAGTGTACTGAGCCGCGATAGACAAAATACACGAAAATACTCTGGAATGTATGTCTCCTGACGTACCAGCGGTGATGTTGCGGGAAAATGCAACTTTCACCTTCATTTTCGTTTACAATAAATAACCTCTCATCACAACACTAACAAAAAATAAATACTTGATGCGTCTAAACTGTTCCTTTCAAGCCAAATCCGTAAGTTTATTCAGTGAGATGTGTCCGGAGTCTTTCTACACATTCAAACCACTTATCCTTTGCCTCGCTTAATGTGCCTTTGTATGTCATGCAACATGAAACTGAATAACAGGAGTCACTCTAGAGGGAGAAATGAATGGGAATCCCCTAGTGTGACGTATCTGCACAGGCTTAAGAGAAAAATGGCTTGCAAAGACACACATTATGGTGCCACCTCAAAATCTTGGCAAGTGCTTATTCAATCTGTAGTTATCCCAAAAGCTTGCTAATGACATACGCCCCTTTTGTACCAATGGTGTGTGCGATAAAGGGGTTAAGGCTAAATGTTAGTCAAATTCAAGTGCATTATGACTTTTGTCTTCCACTTTTAATAACATGTAGTCGATATAGCACATCATCATCTAATTATTGTAGGACAGCTTGGCCTGAGCACGACATGCCTAAACACTTTTGCTAGGTGAGAAAGTATTCCTTCTGGTACACTTCCGGGGAACAGCCTAAGCATTATTCCTCACAAAAACCTGTTTCCCTGAGAATGTCAATTGCATATTTCAAATCCGACCCTTTTAAATGCACGCAAAGTAAACCATGTCCACGAGGGTACCACTAACTATTAAAACTCTCATCAGCCAAGGTCACAAGGTCAGCAGTCAACATCTTAACCAAGCCTGTAGAAGTTGTGCATATTAGCAAGTTGACAGAATAATGAGAAGGTGGGAGATGGTCCGCACTATAAGAGAAGCAACAGCAGAGTACAAGCTCTATCCCATGTCATATGCGGAAGGGCAAAGCATACGAAGCTTTCGGTTACCTCCTCAACTGCGACCACTTCACTAGGCTGACTGACATTCGTATTCAGCAGTTGATACATTATCAAACGTGCAATTGGTGTGACATCAGATGATGCTGTGGTGCACTAGGGACGTATAATGAACTGGCTACATCTAAATATTATGCTTCGTTGTTTGTTGCAAGCTTCAGGAATTTACTCATTCATTTATAAACATACCTCATAGGCTCCAGATGGAGTGTTGCGTGAGGCGGTAGGAAGAACATCGTGAAACAAAAAGAAAACGCACAATAATACAAGTAAAAAAAAAGTCTCACACTGTAATTACTTATTTGGCAGCTAGCTTGTAAAAAGTAAGCGAGCAGAAACATTTCCGCGCTGGTAGTGCTTTAGACTATTTAATGTTGTCTTGAGGCTCCAAACACGTTTAAGCCACCTTCCGTGGCTTTTCTTCCGACGTTAATTTGTTTTTGGGAAATATTCACTATAGTGCATTCTAAGAGTCAAGAACTGAATTTATCAATTTTCGAGCAATTTTTGCAAAATGTGCAGCTTGAAATTCGTGCATTACTAACAAGAAACAGCCCCCCCCCCCCTGAAAAAAGTGTAATATATTATTTTAGACTACATACATAGAGAAATAAAACTAGGAACACAGAATGTGTGCAGGCACGTACGTTAGGAATTAACTGCAATAATAGAGGTAACCAATGCCCTGCTTTTGTCGGGCAACTCTTAACAAGACATGAAAGGATGTGTGTGCCTCAAAGCACAGTTCCTAAACAAATGACAAGTACGATGCATATCATGCATATCGACTCAAATTATATTTACATCACAGGAGGCTCATTAGGCAAACCGATTAAACGGAAAGTAGGCCATATTTTCAAATTTGGGATCTAAAGCAAGATTGTTGGAAATTATGCTAAACCTGCCAGCCTGTGAACTTTATATTTTGCAGAAGTCCGAGACACAATCCTGTGTTGGAAAGACACCATGCATTTTGTTAAAGCTTGCTCTAAGCACAACACACACAGTATTAACCAGCATTGGAACAGCAGAAACTGACAAGATTGTTTTTTGTTCTCGTTGTTCTCGTTGAGTGGTGGAACATAGTGAAGTTGTCTTAGGATCTCACGCCCAGGTTCAGTGTTGGAGAGTTCTAGAGTAAGGTCCACATTTCCGTGCCGGCGCTGGGGGGGGGGGGGGGGGGGGGGGAGGGAGGTCTATGTGCTCCAGTCTCGGCACCTTCTGTTGCCAGACGTCCGCCTGCCAGTCGTGATAGGCCTCCGCTGCCTCCTGTGTCAAAATTAATCCGGAGCCCTTCACTACGGCATGCCTGATAATGAGAACTGGTTTGGGCACGTAAAACACCAGAAAGAACCAGTGTGTGTTTTCAGTGCTTTTGATGCTGCCGATTTAGTCGTCTTCAGGAAATTATCTAAATAAACTCGTTTAAAACGGGTGTCACACGGCGCACATTTGGTCACAATAAAGCCCGATCCGCATCAAATTTATCGTTTGTGATTCACTTCCTTGCGCAAGCTGTGCTAGGGAACCAATCAGTCACGAATTTCCACCCGGATCGGACTTTATCGCGATCAGAAGTGTACGTGTCTCATTAGTATTAAGGAAGCGCCCCTCTTGCATACCCGTTAGGAATTTTGCATTGCTAATAAAGCAGCACAAGCGCCATCACAGTTTATTGAATGAATGAATGAACTTTTATGTCCCTTTTTAAGAAAGGCGAGGCGCTGGGGGGGGGGGGGAGGGGGAGGGGGGAGGTCTATGTGCTCCAGTCTCGGCACCTTCTGTTGCCAGACGTCCGCCTGCCAGTCGTGATAGGCCTCCGCTGCCTCCTCAGCCCACCTCAGGACTCCGTTCTGCCGGGTGGGATCGGAGCTGCGCAGGGCAGACTCCCACAGCTCCTCGCTACTAATTAATGGTTTGAGGTTGTGGGGAGGACATCTGATGGGGCATTTCCACATGATATGGGAGAGATCTGCTGTCTGGACAGGGCAGAAGCGATACTTGGGTGTCGGGTATGGGTCGGCAAAGAATAAGTGCAAAGTGCGTGGCGTAAGAAAAGTGCGAGTTTGTAGTTGGCGCCACATTTCTCTCTGGCGCGTGCTTGACACAGAGAGGTGGTTACGTTAGGCGTTGTTTGTAATGTGTGCAAATTTTATGGAATGTGATGAGTGCGTCTTTATTGGTGTGTTGTTAGGAGTCATTGGGTTCTAGAGTAAGGTCCACATTTCCGTCCACTCGGTCCGTGAATCCTCGAGCAGCGGAATGAGCCTTTTCGTTGTCTGGTAGTCCTTGATGTGTTGGAGTAAAGATAAGAGCGATGTAGTTTTTCGGCGGGTGAGCAACAAGTAGAAAGTGCGTGAGGTTGGTCATTTTAGCCGCTATGGAAGTTCCGGATAGCAGTCTTCGAGTCACTGATGATGACATCGCAATCGGGTATCGCCGATGCGAGTGCAATGGCGGCCTCTTCTGCGTCGCCCGCTGAGGTGTTCTTGACTGATGTTGAACGAACAGTGTTGCTTTGCTTGTCTACGACCGCTAGAGCATAACGATGTTTAGTGTTACAGGCTGCGGCGTCCACATAGTAGACCCCTTTCGCCTTTCCATAGCTGCGTTGTAGCGCCTTATCTCGAAGTTTCCGGTGTTCGACGTGAAATTCGGGGTGCATGTTTCTGGGTAGGGGTTGGATGTGGTTTTGGCCGTGTATGTTCAAAGGAAGTGAATGTCGCTTGTTCTCGTTGTTCTCGTTGAGTGGTGGAACATAGTGAAGTTGTCTTAGGATCTCACGCCCAGGTTCAGTGTTCGAGAGTCTGCCATATTGCGATGAGAGGCGTGCTTCCGTTAATTCTTCAAGGGTATTAATATTGGCTGTGGCCGTCACCCTTTGTGTGGATGCTCTAATCGGAACACCAAGAGTGACTGTGTGTATCTTGCGGATCAAGCAATTTACAGCATCCGCTTCCTTCCTAGAGTGAGCGACATGGTAGTGCGAAGGTGATTTTGCTAGGACAAAAGCTTGGACGAGCTGAATTAGCGCCTTCTCTCGAAGCCCTCCGTATTTATTGGAGATCCTTCCTATGAGGCGTAGCGTGTTATCCACTGTTTGTAGTGCTTGCAAGGTACGCTGATTTGCTCAGTTGCCTTGAAGGTGAAGTCCTAGTATCCTTATCCTGTCTTCAACCGTAAGTAATATGTGTAAATGTGGGCTTACATATGAGGAATAAAACAATTTGAAGTGAGCGCTTTGTGGGGCGACGTATCTAGTGTGTCTGTTTCTGTGGGTACCTGAGCGGTTGCGAGGGTACCAGGCTCCATGCGCCAGGCTAAGGGGTAGGATATGCCAGTAGTGCTATTACAGCGTAAGCTGTTATGGGCTCATTACAATAGCCGTTTCGGTTCGCGATGATGCCACCGCTGGCGTTGGCCGTTTGCGCTATCGCCGGAAATGCGAAAAGTACCCGCTCTCCGCCGGGATCGAGCCCAGGCCCCCTGCGTGGGAGTCGGATACTTTACCACTGAGCCACGCAAGCGCTTGCTATCACGCAGCTCAAATATTCCCTTTAAACACGCGGCGCGCAGGCGCAGACGACCCGAGCCTCCGCCAGTATGGTGGCGCCATCTAGTATGGTGGTATCATGGTGGTATGGTGGTAGTATGGTGGCATCTAGTATAGTATCAGTATGGTGTCACTCGCGCAGGCGCAGACGACGAGATGCGATTCAGACGAGGCGCACAATCAACACTATCCCGATGTTGGATCTGTGCGTCGTATTCTGGGTACCTCTTCGGTACACGTTATGTCGTCTCCTCGCAAGGTACGAACCGCTGCTGAAGAAGCGAATCGTACAGCTACGTGCGCGGCTACAAACAGGCATCATCGGGCTCAGCAGACTGCTGTGAAGAGCATTACAAGCCGCAGCTCGCCGTCGACGCCGAGCGGACAGTTCAGATCATTCTCGTGAAAATCGAGGCGAAGACACTTTGCCGCGATGACCTGTTGTGCGTGGTGCCGAAATGTCCTTGCTACTCTTGCGCCGCTCAACCAGCTTACACTGTGACTGTGCTGCGTGTGCAGCGCAGGCCTTTGACTTTTATTGCTGGGCTGGAACACATTCACGGCACAATCCGCCGATGGCATTTGTATCTGACACCACAGAACTCTGGGTACTTATTTGTACCCTTACACGCGTACATCGCTCATGGGCACCCCGATCCGTGGGCGCGACGCAATGAACAGTTCTACCCGCTTTGCGGCTCAATTTAATACTACAAAGGCAGCCCGAACGTCAGCGTGCATTTATCTCCTGCGTAATGTGCATAGAATAAAGCGCAATCACCTAATAGACCAAATTCTTTTCAAGCAATAAGTACGCTATATTTAATAACATGTGACTTAAGTACAGTGTTCGTACATACTACATCCATTCTACCGCTTCCAAGAAAGAAATTTCAATAACGGATCCAAGGTTGTTTGATAGGCTAGTCCAACAGTATGACTGGCGCAGTTTTATACTAACCGTGGCCCCGCCTAAAATGTATGAAAATGTTGCTCTTTTAGATCTCTTTAGGAGAGAATTTTCTCGAATTATAACAGTTAAACAAGGGAGCGCTAACGATGGATGGATGTCAGATGAAATCCTTGCTGCTATAAAAGAAAACGATCTGCTTTGAAGCCTGTGTCGCCGAGCCCCTAAGCTGTGACAAACTTCGTTTAACATGCAGCTATTCGCCTTGCTAAACGTAACCACCCACAACAAATTTGTGGATGCCCGGCTTCATAGCCGTAAAACTTGGTCCATAATAAATGACCTGAGAGGTATTGGTAAAAACTGCGTAATGTTCGTTACTTTTTTCCCACGTTTCATCTTATGGTCAGGGTATAGAAAGTGATTCAATGCTTTTCTAGAATATCGGGTTTCATCAGACCACAACCGGATTCATGTACATTAAAAATGAGCAACCTGCAATCGGCTTATCTGCCGCTTCTGACTGATTGTGACCTAAAAACAATTCTTCTTAAAACTCAACAAACCCGTAGGTAGTGAAGGCATATCCGTCAGTGAGCTTTAAAGAAACTATGGCTGCATCCACACGATTTTGATAGCAATGATTAATAACATCTTGTCATGCGGCGATATTTCAGTCACAATAAAAACGGTAATCCTTATACCAATATATAAGAAAGGATCTAGAGGCAAAGTTGAAAACTATCGGCCTATACCCAATTTATCTTGCTTGACACAAATTCTAGAGACACATACTCTTATCTATGGACAACCTCCTTTATATTCACATTATATTGTCAGTGCAGCAACATGCCTTTGCCTTTACGAAAGGCAAAGACACTTGGATGATTATTCTAACTTCCTGAATTTCTGAATAGAAGGTAACCAGGTAGCGTGCGCATTGTTTCTAGGCGTAAGCAGAGCTTTCGATAGCGTGTCATGACTTCTTGTTAACAAAACTTTCGATGATGGGACTCCGCGGTTTATATTCTGTCACTTCTTGATAATTTTCTATGAGACCGGTGTTGTTACCAATCAATGCTGGTGGTGGGGGTGAAAAGCATTTATTGGGCTATATATACAGAAAGGTGCGGGGGGAGAGGCCTCTAGTGGGTCGCCCCCCTTGCAATACTGAGCGGAGTCCCTCATTCCGGGACCCCGTTGGTCTTGACCGCTGCCCAGGTCCGCCGAACTAGGGCTTGTTGGGCCGATAGTTCCTGGCAGCCGAGCAGGGCCGCGTCCCAGCTCAGGACAGTACAGAAGACGACGACGCTCTCTAATGCCGCGCGGACTGGTTTTGCATCTTGTATGCCTTGTACGCCAGTGGGCGCTTTGTAAATATTCTGTCTATATAAGTTAAACCTCTTTACCGCAACATTTTGGTGGAGGTGCGGGGTATTCAAGACGCACAACGGATTTACGCAGCGGGCGCTCCTTGGCTGCATCGGCCATGCCAGCTCAAGGCGAGAATGCTTCAGGCTCGTCGCCACCCGCGCCCGCCTTCATCCTGGCACAACCACGCGGCACTGGCACCTTTTCCGGAATAGATAACACCGACGTCGAAGATTGGCTTCAGCTCTACGAACGGTGAGCGCGAGCAATCACGGGGACCAGACCGTCATGCTCGCTAACCTGCTCTTTTACCTCGCGGGAACGGCACGCGTCTGGTTTAAGACCCACGAAGATGAGCTCACCAGCTCGGACTTATACAAGCAGAAGCTCAATGATTTGTTTCGCAAGCCTACTGGCCGCCGGCGGGCCGCGCAGAAAGACCTTGCTTCCCGAGTTCAGACTTCCACTGAGTCCTATGTGACTTATATTCAGGACGTGCTTGTGCTTTGTAGCAAGGCTGACGAGAAGATGCCGGAAGCGGAAAAGGTCGGACACATCGTCAAAGGAATCGCGGACGGCGTGTTTTCAAGAATTCTTCGACAGTGCAGGACATCCTTGCTGAATGACGCCGCTTCGAAGAAGCCAAAAGCCGTCGTATTGCTCAAAACTTTTTACGCCTTCCTAATACGGCTGCAACATCTACCTGCGAGGACCTCCATCTCACACCCATGCCGGCTGCATCTGACAGTATTGTGAGCATCATCTGACGTGAGATTGAAGCTGCATCTCCAGTTCCTTCCCAGATTCGCGCTCCAGACGATTACCAGGCGACAATATCTCATCCAGACCGTTGTACGGCAAGAGTTGGCCAATGTCGGACTCCACTCACTTTGCCCAGTCCAGAGACCTGACTACCGTTCACCCGGTATACCCGATCTACCACAAAGTTCGTATGCTCGCACTCCTTATCGAAACAAGACGGAATGGCGCACCTCTGATGACAGGCCTATCTGCTTCTGCTGTGGACGCGTCGGGCATATTGATCGCCACTGTCGCAGTTCTTGAAACTCGCAGCCTTGGACGAGCTATCGAAATACCCGGCGCCCGCCAAGCAGTCCCCGCCGGCTGACACACATTGAAGACAACGCGCCACAATCTCTGCACGCACGACCAAACCGTACCCCTTCGCCACGCCCACGTCTTTCCCACTCCCCTCTGCGTCGTTGCTCTCCGCCTCCTTCTTAGTCCCGCCGCTCCTCCGAAAACTAACGGTCGCAACTCCGAGATGTGAGCCTGCCATGACGACGCGACATGAAATTCCTCTGCTTACACTGCCTGGCCATCACAAACACGTCAACGTGAAAGCGGACGGTGTACCTGTAACAGCACTAATTATTGACACAGGAGAACACATATCGGTTATGAACTCGAACCTCCGTATGCGCCATTCTTTAGGTTTGGTCTTGACCTTCTTGGCCCTTTCCCGCTCTCTGTCAGCGGCAATAAGTGGATAGCAGTCGCTACCGACTACACGACCCGGTACGCGATCACTCGGTCGCTTCCAGCCAGCTTTGCAACCGACGTCGCCGACTTCCTGCTCGAAGACGTTATACTTCACCACGGCTCTCCTCGACAGCTCCTTACAGACTGGGGCCGCTATTCCATATAGAAACTTTTCCAGGACCTCTTGCACTCCTGCGCTACAAAACACATGGTGACAACGGCGTACCACCTACAGACCAACGGCCTCAAAGAGCGTCTTAATAGAACTATCAGACATGCTTGCTACGTATGCTTCCGCCGACCATCATACTGGGACGCCGCTCTGCCCTTTGTAACATTTGTCTATAATTCCTCCCAAGATGACTTTGCGGGGTTTTCTCCGTTTTATCTCTTGTACGGAAGAAATCCCACGCTGCCATTTGACACGCCGCCGTTTCCGCCGTTTGATTCCCGCCGTTCTTGACTTGCTGAATACGCCACTGTCGTTGTCGCTACGTCGTCAGAATACGCCCGTGGCGCGATCGTCCGAGCTGTCGTCCGAGCTGTCGTGGCCCGCCAAATTGCACGCCTGGGCCTTACCACTTCGCAAGAAAAGCAACGACGCTTCTATGTTGTCTGCCACCGTGATGCCCACTTCAACCCTGGTGATATGGTCCTTCTTTGGACACCGTCACGGCGAGTTGGCCTTTGCGAAAAGTTGATTTCGCCTTACTCTGGGCGGTACTGGGTCTTGCGCCAAGTGACCGACGTCACATATGCACGCCTCTCGATTCCACCACGTCTCGACCTGGACGTGGATATCTGTTACTACATGCAACATAAAAATTTTCTCCTTTGTTTTGACATAGCGTAAATGTTGTGCGTGTTTTTTTATTTTTCATGTCACTTCCTGTTGGTCGCTCTTTTGTCATCATCTCTTGCACCGATGTCGTCCACGTCACACGCCTTAAGTGATACCACTCGAACGACCTAGCGACCACAGGGACGGCGCCTTCGCCGCCGGGGTCATGTTACCAATCAAAGCTGGAGACAACGCTGATAATAAAGAAGACGACGACGGTCTCTGATGTCGCGCGGACTGGTTTTGCATCTTGTATGCCTTGTATGCGGGTGGGCGCTTTGTAAATGTTCTGTAAATATAACTCAAACCTCTTTCCCCGTAACAGTGTCTCATTTCACAACTTTCACAGCAGCGTTTCGCCAATCAAAGCCGGTGTTCCACAATGTTCAATGCTAAGCACCCTCCTATTTAACATTTACGTTAACGATCGGTCTAATGCAATCCCCACCTAAATATTTCAATATGCAGACGATACAGTATTAGTCTCTCGTGCAAATCGTTATTTTCATGCAGCTTCTCTTACAGGACTTAGCAACGAAGGCAATGAACTGGTTTGCAACTAATTTTATCGACATTAACGCATTAAAAACGCAACTCGTCAGCTTTCGAAGCCCCTTAAAGAAAGTCGACCTGACTATGGGAATAATATTACACAGATCGCAATGGCAATCCATGTACTTGCGACCCTATCGACTACACCATCTGTAAATTACGTCAGTTTCCGTTTTGACAGCAACCGTTCATTGAATTCGCACGTTCTTATGCTTCTCAAAGGCTTCGCTCAGTGCTGTGCTTACTTTACAAAATCCGTCACCTGATACCGTTATCAGAACGGAAAACCACAGCGCATGCGTTATTCTACAATGTAGTCCGATACGGGATTACTGCTTACGGTCATTGCGCTGTTCGACTGCGAATAAAAATGAATTCGCTAATGCGCTCTCTTCTAAAGATTATAGGTTACGAATTGTGTCTCGAAGGCAACACCGATATTTGTAAAGCATTATTAATGCCAGATTTTCCTTCTGTCATGCTGCATACAATAGCCCTGCGACATTTCTGGGACAATCGTTTTAAAGTGCTCTATAACTTCCCATTGCCTTAGACCCAAATGGCGTTATCAAATACCACGATGTGCAACGAAATACCGTAAAAGAATGCGCGAATACTATGTTCTGGCGTTGTTCAATAATTTACCCTGTAGTCCACAACAAAATATAAGCTCAAGAAAGCACTAAAATGTGTGGATTTGAGTCCCTACAATACTTAAACAAATAGGTATTACTTACCCCTTCGTGTATATTACACCAGCAGAGTGGCATTGCGTTAGTGATGTGATCCGAAAGTTTGCTTCTCCAACAGTTGTCAAAGGAGCACTTTCAGTTCTTAATCTTAGTTCATGTTTGTAATCATGTGTCCCCTTTTTGTGCCATAATTCCCTAAGTGATAAGGTGAAAATTGCACGCGCCAATTGTGGTTTGCAAGACATGTATGTGTATATATGTATGTGGAGGTATTATATTGATGTCTATGTTGCGTGTATCGGCGTATATATACGGATTTATCTGCTGTCTTTTCTTTAGTTTTTTTTTATTTAGAAATGGCGAAAGAAACAATTTCTTATCACAGTTTGTATGCCGCCTGCCCCGCTCTGCCAGTATGTGGCTTTGGTAGGCCTGACGAATGTACTGTGTTCTCCAGAAATAATAAAGTATTATTATTATTATTATTATTATTATTATTATTATTATTATTATTATTATTATTAGCGCCTCCGACCCGCCGGTGGAATTTCGGAAGTATATCCTTAAACGCTCCAATAAACGTGGAGAGGGTTTTCGCTTACTTGACACTAGAGGGGCAGAAGTCCAAGCAGTCGCGGATTGTTTTGCAGCCCATTTTTCTTCCTTATATAAAGATGCAGGTTTCAACGCTGGTGTCAGTCAGCAGCGCACGACGGTTCCTACATCTAGTGCGGTGTTGTTTGATGAAACGCTTGTCCACGAATGCCTTAAGCGCTTGAAACCTTCCCTATACTGCGGCCCTGATCGCATCCCCTCCGCAATTCTATAAGCTTACGGCAGTATATTTGCTCCAGTATTGACATCTATATTTATTAACTCTTTGACTACTTCCACTTTTCCTCACATAAGGAAAACTGCTGGTTTTTCCTGTATTTAAAGGGACACTAAAGAGAAACCGGAAGTTGAGCTTAAATGGTAGATTAGCCTTTCGCGATCACAGCCATACCATTCTTACTGCAAACAGATGTTTAATAAGCGAGAAAATAGCGAAAAACTGAAGGATAGGTGCTGACGCTCCTAAAGTTTCCCGCACTACACGTTCGTGACGTCGGAGATTACAAATGCAGGCCGGTCGCGATTGGTCGAGAGCGATTTATCAAGTTGATAAAACGCAAAATGAAATACACCTTAAGCGTACATAAACAGCATTTTGCCAACTTTTTAAACCGTTTCAAGCGAGGAAGTACAAGTTTAGCACAAAATTAAAATGATTACGAAAAAATGGCATGGCGATACATTCGGTCGTGATAGTTTCGTAGTTTCGTTTTTGGTGAATGCATCGTCGCGCGCGCCTGTTCCGTTCTACGGTGTTTTGTTGCGTGTTGCGTGGCTCGAAAAACGTTGACTTCGCGGGAAACAGCCAGAAAATGCCTCGTGTGTGTAGTGTTGAGGGCTGTATAAATGGCCCAAGGCGCTTGCTCAGGGGCAGCGGCAGTGTTGACTCGATTGTGTCCTTTCATGTGGTGTCGCGCGGTGAGCCCCGGCTCCCCGGCGTTCGCAATGGCTCAGTGCTCTGCCGATGATAAAACGGCAAAAGAGCCAGAGAAACCGATGGTGTGCTCTCTGCATTTCTCGCCCTCGGATTATGTGTATAATCCTGCCCTCGGAAAACATCTTGGCGTGCCCCAGAGGCCAGTCCTTTCTCGAGCAGCTGTTCCCTCAATGCGGCCTTCATCAAACCCCCTACCGGTGCCCCTGCAGCAGCAAACTAGCGGCTCGGTGAGTGCTCAATGTCATTAAATAAAGCCACGAAATAAACATACCGAGTACGTGCGCAACTTTCAACGCTTGTTCTGTCGGGAACATCGTCGCCTGGCGGACCGGACGCTTCGCCTTCCGTCGACGAAAACGAAGCTCTGCTTTCCGCCGGCGAGGCTGGCGGCTCACCGCCATCGCACGCGGAAACACCTACCGCTCGAGCACGGAGGATCATTTCGCGCTCCGTGTCACTGAATATCGGTGAAATGCAGTCCTGCTTCCCTGGCGAGCTCATCGTTGCAAGGTGCAGCGGCAGCAACGGTATCCATCGCGGCGAACGTAAACGCAGTGACCATGCATGCAGCCATGATGCAGCCAGAGCCTCGGCCGTTTACGTAAGCGGTGACGTATCATGGCGCATTCTGATTCGCTGAGAGCAATGAAATCGGTGACGACACTGCTTCAGCGCCAAATCGGGGGTGAGAGAAACTGATGAAGAGATACTTGGTCTTTGTTTACGAATTTCTCCGCTAATAACTCATATTTTTGCACCCAACAAAAACTGCATGCATTCCTGGAGGTCCCTCTTTTATTCCATCTGAACTTCCTGTTTCTCTTTAGTGTCCCTTTAAGTCTGGATGTAAATCAGATGTGTCGAATTATCGCGCAATTTCTCTTCTCTGTGCTAGGTCCAATATTTTTGAGCTTGCTCTTCACACAACATATTGCATTTTACTGTGAAGGACTCGCTCATTCCGAATCAGCATGGATTTCTCACCGGCCGCTCCACTATCACAAATCATGCAAGTTTCATGACACAGATCTCCGCACCGCGGTACTTCAAAGGGGGCAAGTTGACACCATTTACTGTGATCTCAGCAAGGCTTTTTATGTAGTCAGCCACTCGCTGCTTCTGATCAAGCTTACGCACTTTGATGTTGACTCGTCAGTTGTGAATCCCTTGCGCACTTATCTTCTTGACAGAACGTGTTATGTTAACGTCAATGGCCAAACGTCTGCGTCTTACATGGCAACTAGTGGCGTCCCTGAAGGATCAGTATTAGGACCACTCCTTTTTTAATTTTTATTAATGACGTTCTTTCTGTTGTTCGGAACTCTTCTTTCCTTCTATATGCCGATGACATCAATATTTCAAAGAAAATTCACACTATTGATGACTGTCACGCCCTGCATCTGACCGGCTTTCCTTTTCTAAATGGTGCAAGGATAATAACCTTACCTTGAATGCTGCTAAGACCAAAGTCATGACTTTCACACGAAAAACAGCAAGTATTTATTGTTCTTATTCTGTAGATTCTGTGCCGTTGTGTAAGGTCTGCAAGATCAATGATCTTGTGTACTTTTTGATGCAACCTTACACTTTTCGGCTCACACTAAACGTGTTGCAATGCGGGGTATGCGCTCTCTTGGTTCTGTATGCAGGCTATCGAGAGAATTCAAGTCTCCTACATCGTTTCGCAAATTGTACACAACCATCTGTCTTCCTCAACTCGAATATGCGTCGGTCGTCTGGAATGGCTCTTCTAGATCTAACAGTGACATTATACATCGTGTCCAGAAAAAGTTTCTACGCATATATAATCACCGCTTTGCAAACCTGGACATTGCACCCTGTACTAGCACTGTTGGATTGTTGTCATTGCCCTCACTTCGCGACCGACGTAATCGCGCTGACCTTCTGGTTCCATTCAAACTCCTTTACAGTAACATCACGTGTCCCGAACTACTCAGCTATGTCATGTTTCGTGTCCCACGCAAGATCACTAGAGAACATAGACTTTACCATGTTCCTCCCTGTCATCACGAACACTCAACTGTCCACAGGATACAGAGTCTTTAAAACGCCTACTTTCGTGATCTCGATATCTTTCATAACTCCTTGTCATCGTTCTTTTCCGAGCTTTGCCTTGTGTTATAATTTCATACACTGTTCAAGTGCTCTTCTCCTCTATTTTCTTTTGTACTTACTTTGAGCTTTGTTGTCCGTACTCTCTGCTTTTCACAATTTTAATTTTTATTCATTTATTTTTTTAATGTTACATTACATGCCCTACACTGTTTTGTTTTCTTGGTTTGGAATGTATGCGTGCGCCTGCACTCAAGACCTTAGTGTTGTTCCTGGGCACATTAAAGAAACATGATTGATTATTATTACTATTATTATTATTATTATTATTATTAATATTACTATTACTATTAATATCCAAAGTAAAAAGACTTCGCCGCCAGGCCACGCCACCAGTGATTGAGAAATTGTTTGGCAATTTAAAATGGCGATTCCAATTTATTTCGCGAAGAGCGCGCTGTATTCCATTTCTATAAATCATAGTAATTTCATACCCATCGTCTCACAACACGTTCTGGCCATTTATCATTCGTGCAAGAGAAAATTTTTAAGCAGCGTCCCTTCATGCGCAATGCGCCTTGGAAACGTCGAATGGTTGGTCATGTGTCCTGTATAATGAATCTATGGACCACCGTATGTTTGATGTAATTGTATCACCGTCGCATTTTTTTCTCAACTGGTCTATAGCAAAATCGAGCTGTAATATCTGGTACTACATGCAACATAAAAATTTTCTCCTTTGTTTTGACATAGCGTAAATGTTGTGCGCGTTCTTTTTTGTCTTGTCACTTCCTGTTTGTCGCTCTTTTGTCACCTGTTGCTTCCCAGAAATCCCAGGGCTTCCTATGGTCACTTTCATGCAGCCCGCATGTTGATATTGCATCCAACGAAGACCACTATCGTTTTATTGTTATGTTATTTTTTAGTATAAGACCAGCAATTACCGAAAAACTGGAGGAAATTTCGTGCTTCTTTGTAAACTAGCACTTACCATCTCTTAATTCTCAATTTTGTGGTTTTTAGGCGAAAATAACTGAATACCGTTATGTCCACTTTCACCACCAAGGAGGTCTGTGTACTGCTGACATATGGCGGGCTTTCGTTTTGAGCCAGCCAATCCTACAAAGCGGGTTGAACAACATGGAACAAAATCATCATTCCTGCAATATTTGACCATAAGCAAAGTACCGCGATGACAAAACATATAGTTGCAAAACTGAAAAAGGTATAAAATGGTATACAGGGTGTCCCAGCTATCCCGCAGCACGATTTAAAAAAAGGAACGGCGTTACGCGAAGCAAACCTAGTGCGGATTGTTTCCAGTGCAGTGGAGTAGCCGCCAGTAGTTTTTTCGTTGCTGAGCTTTAATTAGCTAATTGTAAATCTAACTGGAAGCACTGCCCTAATTATCAACGTGTCAATGAGAAAATTGTAGAGTGACATGAAAAACTCCCGATACAACTTTCTGTTGCTCAATACGTGCCACATAAATGTGTTTTTCCGAGCGTGAAAGGATCCCGCGAATACACGCAGAATTGCCGCGCGACATGGTCGCTCGAGGCACTTTGCGTCTATTGGCGGGCTTCTTTCATGCTCGGAAAAACCTTTATGTAGAACGTATTTCATGTCACACAATCAGTAAGCACGCAGCAGACATGCTACTTTCACATCACAATATTAGCTAGCGCGTACGTTCCGAACTAAAACTTGATAATCGTCAGCGAGACCTACGACCAGCGCGCAACAGTCAGTGCCATCCGCCAGAGAAGCTGGTCCTAGGTTCACCGGCTCACCAACGACCTCACTTGAAAATATATCGTGTGACCCCCATCTTATAGTTAGCGACACATGGTCGACACGACATGCTAAGAGGCTTTGTTACAAGCCGCGCTTGAAAGTTGTATATATATTTGTAATGGGGGTAAGCAGACAAGAGGCCGTCGTTGCAAACGCCTTTACTTCTGCCGCGTCTTGTCGTCACGCACACTCTAAGCGACCATACCCAAGTGACCCGATTTTGATTATTCATATCATAAGAACCCAACAAACGCTACCAATTAGGGCACCATAGGGGAAATTGTACTTTCAAAGTGAAATAAAGAAATGATAAATTAAGAGAAATTAAAGAGGATGAAAAACAACAGGTGGGGAACGATCCCACGTCATCCACTTCAATTAATAGTAATTTATCATTTCGTTAATTTACTTCGTAAGTACACTGGGCGGCAATGCTTGAGGATCACTACGCAGGCCACAAGCGCTGAACCCGAGCAGATCGGAGCACTTTGATTGCTGTATATATATATATATATATATATATATATATACAACCATCAAAGCAGTGTTATATATATATACAGCAATCAAAGCAGTGCTCTGCTCGGGATGAGCGCTTGTGGCCTTCGTAGTGGTCCTCAACCATTGCCGCCCCGTGATATATATATATATATATACTCCATGGGGCGGCAATGCCCCATGTAGTATATATATCCCCTTCTGTATATAGTATCTAAACTCAAGTTTCTAATGTCAAGAATTTTACACAAAATAAAAGTAACATTAACGATGGCGGTCAGTTAACTGGGTATTCACAAACTGTTCGGGCTTTTTGCAGGAATGCATGCAAGCCGGGCAACCCTACGATAAGTGCAAACAGGAGGAAATGGTCCTAGTCGACAATGCTACCATCCGCACACTGGTAAGGACTAATGTTATCAATTTATTTCTGCAGTTCTTGCATGTTCTAGCAGTAGTTTTGCAACACGGCATCAGAAAGCTTCCTATATTTTTTTATACCCGAATTTTCTGCGGCTTATCATTCACACGCACAATACTTTAAATAAGCAAGAAACGAACAACCCCTGCAGCTCGACTTTCTCACTGTCACGGCAACGTGATGGTGAGAAAGTCGAGCTGCAGGGGTTGTTCACGACAAAAGCACGGGGGGCTACGCGTATAAAGCTTTTGCTGTAAAAAACATAGTGATTGCAGGCAGCACGCTCGTCCTTTGTTAAAGCCTACCGGTCAGACGCGTTGGGTATATAAATATACGTCACTCATCGCACATTACGGCGTCAATGCTGGTGATAACGCACGTTCTAGAGTGCACACCGCTATTCCCGTCACGCACTGAACCTGACTGAACCGAAAGCGACATTCGAAAAAGTTCGGACAACGGCAAGCGCGCCTTTCGCCGAATGACATCTCGACATGTGACGTTGTTGAGATGGGGAAGAATATTACTTCCAAATTCATGAGCTAAGAATGTAGCTTTTTAAGAATTTAGCACAGCCATGGATCGTAGAAATATCATGTAATACTGAGACGCTCGAAATTTTTATCCATAAGTCGTTGAAAATTCCGGCGTTATTGCTGTGCTTGTACAGGTTCTAGAATGTACACTTCTATTCCCCTGCGCGCGCAACCTGATAGGACACATGGAACCGCGACTTGTACGTTAGCAGGTATAAACGGTCACCGTAGAAAGAATTAACATTGTGCACGTGTCAATATTCAATATTCATCTATCCTTGTTTTCTCCTCTTCTGTCGATATCCTGTGGGATATTCCACGTAAATACTGATTTCTCTGGACAACCATAACTACGGGATCGCAGACAGAATGAAGTCTTGAAATATTAAGGCTAAGTGACATAGCTTTCACCAGATAAGATTTTCAACGTATGAGTTAAAGCCTTTACTTGATTTGCTTTTGTGTGCTTTGTCGTCACTACAGTCCTATCACACCAAAACTGTGCCTATTTCAGCAATACGTCCCGTGGAGCTCGCGGAGAACCCTTGTGCTAAAGCACTCATATTCCAATATTATATGCGCTCGTTCAACGCAAAGATCACCACAAAAAACTTAAAATCCCATCAGATGTAACATTAACTTTGTGCGGGTGCAGTACTACCGCTGTATTCTCAAGTGTGATTGCAAATAAATTCTTATATTAAAATAGTTAAAGTAATACCATATATTAGAGTTTTGTAGCACAAGTTAAGGAAAGGGGCGAATTCATAGGAACAAAAAATGGAATTTTTATCTCGTACATTAAACATTTTATGTAGTGTTGGCAATTGAGTTGCTTCATCACCGCATAATACGATAATCAATTGATGTGTAATTTTAGAACATGTTTGTACTTTCAGGTCACCTACGCAAAATCAAAGAGCATCAATGCATTTATCATAAGGAGAGCAGAAATACTGGTTGAAACACTCTTCCTCAACCGCTCATTCCATCTGTTGAATTTCACGTAAGACGAGAATGTTTTCCCACTCCCTAATCCACGGCGAAAGGCCGTGGTTGACCGCTTCCTTGTGCCTGTCTTTACTGGTTCCTCATTTTGTCGCTTCATGGAGCCACGGCTATCGCAGCAGTGGCTCCTCCTTCAATGCTTCAAGGTCCCTCGATGTCTCGCAGGTTTGTTCACCGCAAAACGTGCGGAGAAGTCGGAATAACATTGTACAGTTGTACCTCGTACCTCCTAGTACTGTGGTATCTAAATTGATTTAAAGGATGCCATTACGCTGAACTGTTGTACATGATCATTGATATGTTAAATCGCGTGTGCCGGCTGGTCAGGTATTGAGACTGCTTTGAATTTCCGTTAGCCTAATGTACCCACTTGTTATATTGAAACTTAAACCGGCTGCATCGAGCACAACGTATACGTATGGAATGCTGCACAACGTTAATAGAATAAAAATCTATCCCTTTCCTTTCATTTCCAGATGCATTAGTATTGAATGCAATACCATTGACAGCATAGGAGGCTACAAATTCTCAGGCCTACATAAAATGCTGTAGGTCTCCAATGGATGGAACTAGCGTTGCATCCATCTCGTCGAGATGGTGACTTCTGTGCTATTAGCAATATATAATGACTGATGTATATCTGTGACGACACGCTTTGTATTGTTACAACGCTTAACGCATCGATGAAGGATAATTATGATGTGAGAAATACCCAGTGAGACATACTCAGTATACTCCTTGGATAGTTTCCCAACGAGCACCTACGCGCTTGGTGTCAGAATGTCAACCCTTGCTCGTGGACTGCAAGCATCGTTGAAGGATAATTATGATGCTGGAAATACCCAGTGAGACATACTCAGTGCACCCTTTGGATAGTTTCCCAACGAGCACCTACGCGCTTGGTGTCAGAATGTCAACCCTTGCTCGTGGACTGCAAGCATCGTTAAAGGATAATTATGGTGTGGGAAATACCCAGTGAGACATACTCAGTATACTTCTTGGATAGTTTCCCAACGAGCGCCTACGAGCTTGGTGTCAGAATGTCAACCCTTGCTCGTGGACTGCAAGGCAAACAGACTGCTTTGCATCATCGGCAGCGTCGTTGTCGCTTTACCAGCCCATGCGGCGATGTACAATACTTAAGGCCTCAACTGAACTCTTAACACGGTTTAGCAGATCACCGTTGCATACTTCTAATGCCTCGATCAGTTCGTTCTGGCGCCTTCAGTACACGACCATAGCGATTGCACGGCATGAAATCAGGAGCATTTGGTGACTATTATGTCGGCTGACCACGTTGAATTAGCCTCTGTTGGGCTCTTGCTGATTTAGCAGTGAAGGCGAGCTCGTAAGCTCTTCTTCGGTGCATCAAGGGCCCCCGATGTCTGGCAGGTTTGCTCACCGCAAAGCTTGAGACGAACCACTCTCTTGGAAGATTCTGCGATGTGGTTGGCTACATATTAAAATTCCAGGTGCTTGAATGGCCAGTAGGTGCTGTGCACAAGTATTATTACCTTTTACACAGTCATTCTCCCAAACAGGCTTACTACTCCGGGTCTAATTTCTTAGGCAACGGATTTGTAGCACCCTTTATGGCATTCCTGGAAGCACTAGCTCACAGACTATAAGGCAAGCCGACTGCGTCACGAGCTATCGTCGGTGGCACCACATTATACAGTTGTACCTCGTACCTCGTAGTACTGTCTTAGCTTGCTCGCCTAGGCACCACTATAGCATAACCACATAACCACTGTGACCCCAGTTGTGCCGACTTTGTTTTCAAACGCGGTTCCCTCTGTAGAGCAGCCCGCTCGCTGATCTACCATTTGACCATGGACAACCTTGTGAGCCTTGTTGGTGGGCACAGGTTAGGCACGGACATAGATACCTAATGTATACATAGATACCTCATGTAGACATACCGAGACAGAGATAACAAACTGGGTGAAGTTCCCCAAAAATGGTAATAGAAATAAAGCCTACATCTGTTATACGTGGAAAACCACCGTTGTAAGGAATGACATTCTCGGTAGTACTTATTGCGATTCGCATTCTTATGGTACTATGCACATTCCGGGAGCTGCCTGTCTATCTACCCAACTATATGTCTAAGCAATTTCCCGCAAACCTTTTGTCTGGTAGTCTACAGTCAAATAGTAAGCGCGTTGCGCTGCTGTGCAGAGAGAACGGAATTCTAAAACAAGCATCACGCCAACTTTGGTCACTGATTACCTATGACTACCTATGATTACCTATGATTACCACGTTGAATTAGCCTCTGTTGGGCTCTTGCTGATTTAGCAGTGAAGGCGAGCTCGTAAGCTCTTCTTCGGTGCATCAAGGGCCCCCGATGTCTGGCAGGTTTGCTCACCGCAAAGCTTGAGACGAACCACTCTCTTGGAAGATTCTGCGATGTGGTTGGCTACATATTAAAATTCCAGGTGCTTGAATGGCCAGTAGGTGCTGTGCACAAGTATTATTACCTTTTACACAGTCATTCTCCCAAACAGGCTTACTACTCCGGGTCTAATTTCTTAGGCAACGGATTTGTAGCACCCTTTATGGCATTCCTGGAAGCACGTCACTTGGGATGTAGGACTGGGCATGTACAGTCGCAAGCAAAAGTTGGGCGACGACGGCATCAGCAAAAATTAAAATATCATCAAGCGCAGCTCCGCGGCCTGGAATTAGTCTAATGCATTGCATTGGTAAAACACGCGCACGTAGGCGTGCGCTCTTGATTTTAGCCGGAAAGCCCAGACTGCCAAGCCTACGCTAATCAGCCTAAAAAATCCTCCCACCACGAGCATCGGGTTCGTTTTGCATTTAAAACGCTTGGCGCGCAGTCGAATGCTTCACTTAGGAGTACATGTAATTTATATCATATATAGCTAAGCGAAACGCGGTTTTGGTTGTACATTTTCCAACAACCATCGTGCCGTTCTTCGCTGTAGGAAGCCTAGAAAACCCGACGAAGAACTGCTCAAGTTTTTCGCAACGCGTCGAATAGCTACGAGTTAACTACGAGGGCAAAACAATCAATGTAAACAAACCCGTGATTCACGTAGGCCTGCGACGTAAAATATACCTAAACACGTGTAATGTTGCTAGTTGTGCCCGTTGTTTAGCCCTTTAGTATGCTCCTTGGATAGCTTCCCAACGAGCAAAAAACTTATCGGGAAAGAGGACAGCCGCTCGAGCGTCCATCCTATCGCTGGTCTCGCTTCATCCAATTAGGCGCCTGTAAAAACCTTCCGATTATATTTACCTGTTCAGCTTCGCATGCACTGTAGCTGCACCATCTCATCTCTTATCTAAAGGACGACGAAATGTGTCGATTTGCGATAATAAAAACCGCTGGAAGTGAACGTACAAAACTGAGCTGCTGCCGTCCGAGAGACGCGTTGCACCCAATCTGGCCACAGCAACACAGCGCTGCCTGCGCGCGCTCCGGCGGTTGCCGTACTTTCCAGGTTCCATTGATTTTAGTGCAGGGGTCCATCCATAATTTTTTTTTGGGGGGGGGGGAGGCGTTACCAGAACGCGGGGGGGGGGGGAGTACAAAGTATTGCTTATCTTTTTTTGAGCGAAAGGCCGGGGGTGGGTGGGATTCGACCATCAAGGGGCTAGTGGTCTTTTTACCACGTTGTTTTATTTAAGTAAGGCTTAACGCTTTCTTTAAACAAATGGTGACTGAAAAGCTGCTAATTAGCAGAAGTACACTAATTAACCTTGTAGACAAGCATATTAAACTACATCTTACAAGGAAGTTCGTCCTTGAAGGTGCATGTAGAGCTGTTGTTACTACGCAAACAAAAAGAGAGGACGCCTTTAAGAGTAGGACGCGGTAGCGTTATCGGGATCCGTTCGCATCGCATCGTTCGCATGCGGCAAGTAGGCTTCATTTACTGAAACCCTGAACGTGGGAAAGCCAGCTTAAAGATCAAGCTTACACTGTATAATTGGCTTCACTTTTAAACTGAAATGCATTGCTGGAAAGACGTTTTTCCAGAGGCAGCATAAGTGGTAAATATTTGTTACAGTGATTACCACAGTACATGGGTTCAGCGTAATTTTTTTTCCAGGATGAATGCTTGTCTGAAAGAGGGGAGGGCGGGGGTTGGTCCGGAATAATTTTGGGGGGGTGTCCAGATTAGAGCACTGCACGGGCTCGGGTTTACCCGAAAGCCCGGGCTGGGTAGGGCAGTTTTTAGGGGCGAAGCTCCTTAGGGTGTGGGTCGTTCCCTCCTCTGTCGTAGTAGTAGTAGTAGTAGTAGTAGTAGTAGTAGTAGTAGTAGTAGTAATAGTAGTAGTAGTAGTATGTAGCCACCTCTACTTTATGAATTGCTCAATAGATGGCGTTGTGTGTCCGTACGTGAAAGAGACGCCGCATGTAGTTTTATGAAGTGTTCACTAGAAGTCCGTAGCTCTGGTTGGCATGGAGACCACTATGCATGTATGTATACGCATATATACATATATATGTATATCTATGGTATAACCGGAAGCCGACTTCCGCTTCCGTTTTCACTTCCGGTTCCGGAGAACGCTTCCGGCGTTTTTCTCTCTCGTCCGTAGCTAGGCGCGCTGCGGTGCTCAAGGGCGTTCGTTCCCGACGCGCGCTCTCTTTCTTTCTCATCCGTAGCTAGGGGCGCTGCGGTGCAAAAGGGCGTTCGTTCCCGACGCACGCTCTCTCTCTCGTCCGTAGCTGTGGTTTACCCGAATGATCCCCCGGTGCTTCGCCCACTCATCATCATTCACTTCGTGGATATGCTGTGATTTTTTCACGGGCTCGGGCTGGGCTCGGGTTTTTTGACGCGGGCCCGGGCCGGGCTCGGACTTTCTGGTGGTGTGCATATAACGTGCATCGAGTTACCCTCGCGCGTGTCGACTCGGAAAAACATTTCACTCTCGGGCTGGGTTCAGGTCGGTCTCGAGCCGGGCGGGTAACGTAGATTATTCCAGGGCCCGGGCCGGGCCCGGGTCTCGCTATCAAAATTTTGGTCGGGCTCGGGCGGGCAGCCCAACGTAATAACGGGCCCGGGCGGAAAAAAGCAGCCCGTGCAGTACTCTAGTCCAGATCCTCATGGGGGGGGGGGGGGGGTGTTACAGGGGGGGGTGTCTAAATCCCTGCTTCAGAGCGCACCGCATGGTACCATCTGCGCTGTAAGCGAGAGTGGCGACGCGGGGCGCGTCGCTGCAGTGCTGCTCCTTCACTCCCCCGTAGATCATATGGGTGTTTTCATTCAAAGGCATGGTCCCCACGATACGTCCTCACGCGCAGCCGCAACCGTTGAACTCAGTGCGGCGGATGAAATAAAAGCCCATGAGATCGTCATGTATGTTGGCTTCACGCGGTCAATCGCCGCAACGTCCTTGTGGCCAATCAAGGCCACGTTGATGGTGTTTTCGCCACGGTTTAGCATATCGAATGGGCCTTCGTAGGGCGCTGTAAGTGATGACTGCAGCACCCGTAAGCATAGCGGCGACCGTTACCTTTAACGCCGAGCCACTTAAAATGGGAGGTAATGAGGCGGATGCCTTGGGGCGCGATCTTGTACGCGTTCCAAAATGGAACGGAGGCGGTCCGTTCCATTGAGCCGCACACGATTGGTCAATTTGATCGTCACGGTTCAACTCTGACAATTTGTGATTCTGTAGTAGTGCAACTATGTTGTTTGATTCCCATTGATTCCGAGCTCCAAAACCTCTGTATCTCTTCCTGTAGTTTTGTTTCCGCAGCTTCAACCTTCAGAACCATGACTGCTTGATTTTGGGCTTCAGTTAATTGTTTTAGTTTGCTCCGATGGGCCTTGCAGTGCCCAACCCAGTATTGTCTCGACAGCCATCAATCAGCTTTCGATTTTTTGTGTTCTGCCAGTGACGAACTCCCAGTAATAATCTGAGCCGATGAGCAGTCCTATAGAATCTGTTGCCGTAGTCGCGGTTCTGTCATCTGCCAATTGTAGCTTTAGTTGATTCATTTTCTCGTTGAGTTTGTGATTTGGAGCAGGTAGATAACTGTGTGACATGACGTCGACTTGTAGAGCTTCGATCACCGTGGCTGACTTGTTTTCTCGCGTCGCTATAGTTACTTGCACCACGTTCATTTGTTTGAATTTTTCGTCTCCTCCGAACGAACCAATTGCCAGCCTTTCCTTTCGTATTATCTTCGCACCTATTTCTTTTGCTAAGCCAGCTTCAATAAATGTCTGCTGACTTCCGCTGTCCAATAACAAACGGCAATGTCGGCCACCCTTTTCGCCATCTATCCAAGCTACAGCTGTCTGCAAAAGCACAAATTGTTGCTCTAGATTCTCAGTTGCATGTAGAGTAGACGTCGTCGCTTCCGCTTGCTTTGTTGTGACCTGATCTGCCTTTTCTTGCCTCACCGTTCTACACACTGATGTAGCATGTCGTCCTTTGCATTGCTTGCATATCACTCTTGCTCTACAAATACGAGCGGTGTGTTTTGGCCAGGTGCATCTGAAACACGCTCTATTCTCGGTTAGAATGGCCTTTTTGTCTGTCATTGGAATTTTCCTACGACAGTCCTCAGTTGCGTGGTTGTTCTGCTTGCAGAACACGCAGCTTATGTTTCCCGAGCTATAAAAGCTGGAAGTTGTTCTAAGCTGTCTGCTGTTATCCGTTGCCTTCTCAGTTATCCTCTCCTGTTCACGCTGTGTTCCTTCCCGAAACGATATTTGCTCTCGCAGAAATGACATGAGCCTGTTCAACTTTTCCTCACATTCTTTTCCTGTTGTGCTGCTTTGTACGCTAGCTGCTTCTCATTGCTTCTTTTGACTTGAACTGCAGGGATTACTCCGGTGGGATTGCTCTTTTCAACGCTGTCAATAACATTGGCGCGAAACTCTCGGTCTCCACCTTCAATGATTTGAGTGCCAATGTGTTGACCTGCACTCTGTTCACTAGCTTGCGTAGTTCATCAGTTTCTTGCGCCGATTTTACTTTCTGTAGTCTCAATAGCTCGGTCATGTGCAGCTCCACTGATTGTTCACGATTTCCGAACGTTGTTTGCAGAATTTTTATCGCTTCATCATAATTTTCTTCTGCAGAGTACTGAAGCCCTTCTACCGCAGACGCTGCCTTTCCGGTTAGAGATGCTAATAAATAATTCGAACTTCAGAACTTTTGTCCCTTGCTCATGTTAGGTCTGAGGTGAACTGCTGACTCTTATTGAGCCCAGAAGCGGTTCCACTCCAAAGCTCTTCCACCAAACTTTGTGATTTCTTGCTTAGGCAGTTTTACTAGTTCCTTTGCGTTTTGTTCTGTACTTGATGCGGCCTGCCTTGCTCCGTTATTTAAATCCACCTGTGCAGGCTCTCTCATTCTGAACTCTATGGTAGACAAACTCTTCGTTATTTTCATGTCATACTGTATTGTTCTCTCTAATTCAGCTTCGGCAGTATCTTGAGTTGAAAATTTCTCCAGTTGTTCGTTGGCGCTCTTGAGGCTTTCGCTTATTCCCTTAATGTGCGCGTGCGTTGAGATCAACTCTTCTCTGTTAGCGCCTTCATTAATTTGTTGTTCTGCTGAGTTGATGAGCTGCGTTATCTGGGAGCGAAGCGCTTTCCTCTTCTTCATTAGTACTTCTTTGCTCATTGCTAGGCGGTAAAATGACCTCTTACTTGTCAGTCAGCTGTTCCGATGCTTTTGGTTTTCACTTCGGTCTCGTCGCTCGATCCAGGTTGATTCGCTGCCCCACCGCAGTTTTCTCCTCTGCTGCTTCTTTGAAGGTTCACCTTCTTGTGGGCGGGGAGGTAGTATCCTGGTTCACGGCACCATTGTTAAAACGATCGCGACCGGTGACTGCTTCGAATATGAACGGTTTATTGAAGAAGTGAAGTGGCGCGCGCTTGCGCCAAGGAGCCGTTCTCTTGCTCTTCGTCTGTGAGTATCTTGATGATGATATTCTACAGCCTTGCTTCGCGTCGGCTATATCTTAGGGAATTCACTGGGAGCGTTTGTGACGCGCCGCACAACAGTGATAGCTTTTTTCGCTGCGCGCGCTATGGCTGCTACGTACAGGTTGAAACTCTCGCTGGATCTGAAACTGAGACGTGTCGCAGAACACCCGGGGCGCTTTCCTTCGCTGCGCGCGTTGGCAGACGCGCCACGCTTCACTCCGTTTGCATCGTGACCGATTGTCCGCGTCAGCTACTATATGGCGAAATGAAAACATGCATAGAGCTGCGCTTAAATTTTGCGTTATGGAGTATTGTAATATTTACTGAATGTTCTTGCCGTGAACTTTAGTAGCAGTCTGGCAACAGACTTTTACCATACCAGTCAGAACTATGCCGACTGTGGCAAGTCGCCGCGCCTCAGTATCAGCGTATCACTGAGGTCGTTGTCGTAGTCGCGGGACCGGCGCTGCAGTATTCGGCAACACGGTCGGCGAGCTCTGCCAGCTTCTCCTAAGACATACCGTTTACCGACCGAAGAGAGTACCGGAACGAAGTTTTCGGGCAGACGCTGAAGAAAAAGCTCAGGAAGCAGCGGGCTGTTGGAATGCTCACACGCTGTCGCCGTGGAGGCGCGTATACGTTGCAGCATTTGCAATGGTCGTCGGTCTCCAAGCTCCTCCGTGTTGAAGACTTGCTGTAGGCGGCTGCGCTCTTACACAGCTTTGTGCGGGTCGGGTGTGGAATTCTAAAGAAGTCGTCGAAATTGTCAGCCACTTATAAAGGCAGTGTCGAGACGATATGCAGACACATCAGGCCTAACGAAGTGATGCGGCTCAGGTGGGAGAGATTCTGCTTGAATACAGCAGACGGCTAAGGTGGGAGAGATTCTGCTTGAATACAGCATATGGCGGGGTTCTTCAGCCGCAATGGCGAGAGCCGCACATGTTCTAAACCTCTTCCATGCCGGCGGTGCGGGATTGATACTCGCCTGTCGCCATTGACTGCGGTGGCGGTTGTCGTGCGTCGTTGTCGGCCCCTCGTGCTGGCGTCGGTAAACATCACGTCAGTATCACCAAAGCTCAGGAACCAGGTATTGTCGCCTAACGTGAAGACATATGAAGAAAGTGGTGTGGATCAGAGAGCAAACGGCGATAGCCGATATTCTGGTAAAAATTAAGAGGAAAAAATAGAGCTGGGCAGGCAATATAATTCGTAGCATGGATAACCGGTGAACCATTAGAATTCACAGAATGGATACTAAAAGAAGGGAAGCGCAGTTGAGGACGGCAGATAACTAGGTGGAGTGATGAAGTTAAGGGTTAAGTTAACAGAGAAGAGCTGCTTATGTAGACAGGGGTAGGGACGAGGTATCTGTCGCCTAACGTTAAGAGACGGGAAGAGAGCGGTGTGGATCAGAGAAAACTGGTATAGCAGACATTATAGTTCACATTAAGAGGAAAAAATGGAGCTGGACATGTCATGTAATGCGTAGGATGGATAACCGGTGAACCATTAGAGTTCACAGAATAGATACCAAAAGAAAGGGAGCACAGCTTAGGACGGCAGAAAACTAGGTGGAGTGATGAAGTTAGGAAATTTGCAGGCGCAAGTTGGAATCAGCTAGCGCAAGACTAGGGGTAATTGGAGATCGCAGGGCGAGGCCTTCGTCCTACAGTGGACATAATATATAGGCCATATATGATTTGTCTATAGATAGATGCCTGCAAGCAAGCAGCGGAAGCCACGTTAGCCCAGGAGGCGAGCCAGGGTTAAAGTGTCTTTTTTTGAGCGCCCTCCGCACCGAGATGCCGGCGCTGTATGCAGGCGCGCAACGCACGGAGGTAACAGGCGCTGTAAGCGGGAGGGGCGACGCGAAGCACGCCGCTACATTTTGGAAGTTGCATAAAAATTTGGAAAAAAGTCGGTACTTTATTACCGTTAGCATCGTAACCTAACATAATCTAACCCGACGTCAGTATTACCAAACCTTAGGGAGGCGGTATTTGTCACCTAACGTTAAGAGACGGGAAGAAAGCGGTGTGGATCAGAGCATTGTAAGGGTATTCACGCACATTGTAAGGGTATGTCTGGCATGTCTGCTTATGTACATGTAACGCAAACATGTTATGTTTATGGGCTATGTCTGCGGGTATGACTGTTTTATCTGTTTGTAGATATGTTTGTATATAGAGTTTTCCGCCTAGTGATGAAAGAGGGTTCGCTACCAACAATCGGACAGCTTGGGTCACTTATAATGCAGCATTGTCTGCTTACGTGCCGGTCTTAAACGATCCTCTTTCATGACCACGTGGATTGTAGATGCGGGGCTAGGTTGGTGCCGCTGTTTGAAGAAACTCTTTCCCCGCCGATTCGGAGGACTGGGTATGCACCACTCGGTTTGTACTGACAGCAATGAGCTACTTTGATGCAAACTTGAGCCACGGGGTATGCACCACTAGGTGTTTGCTTGACTGTTTGCGTAATGCTGCCTGTCAATTCTGGGACAGAGAAAACGAGTGCAATGCTTTTGTTCGCAGGCTGACAAGTCAAGGTGTGCCAGCGAAGTACACGCCACAACGAGGCATACAACAGCGACAGCCTGGCGCCGATGATTGGGGATCGGATGAATCTGGTGGAAAAACAGTAACGGCAACTTCGAGCGCAGAGCCTGAGACGAAACAAGTGGAAACGGAAGTCACCGTCGTGGCCGCAGAACACCACGCCAAGTCTGGCGTGGCGAAGAAGGCATCATCGAAGCCGGCCGACTCTGCTACCAACATACCTGCATCCTCATGGCGAAATGGCTCCTCGAGCAGTCCCACAGCGGGCACAGAGGACTCAAAGAAGTCGCCAAGAGAAGAAACCAAAAACCCCATCAAGCAAGCATCCACCCCCAGCAGCGACATGGCAACTTCTGCCCCCAGTAGCAATGACGAAGAAGCCGTGCTTACTACTTAAGGAACACCTCGCGGCGCCTCCTGGCCGTAGTGTTTCTTTTTTTTTTTTCATTTTGCTTTTGTTAGGCCGAACCGGTCCGCCCCCCCCCCCCCCCGCCCATGCCCACACGCACCGTTTTTTTTTTTCATGTTGCCTGGGCGAGACGCGTTTTGTTTTCCTTTTTTTCTCGTGCGCCCCGCGCGCTACGCCGCGCATTGGCATAGTTTGTGTAGTCGCGCATGCTGTGCCGTGTGTTCCAGAAGATATAAACATTCTACTTGCAACACCACGGATGTTTGGCCTCGTTATATATCATTCGTGATGCGGCTCCGACTTGAGCCGCATCACTTTTCATATAAGGGTATGACACACGCTGAGATAATGAACAAAGGGATACATGACATGTTCATGACTACTAATAAATAGAAAAGCTAACTGTGCAGTCTAGAAATTCGGCGAAATTAAAAATACAACGCAATAAAACGCCAAGGTCGTTTCATATCATTATCATTACCATCTTCAACAGTCTGCATCTATATCCACTGCAGGACGAAGGCTTCTCCCTGCGATCTCCAATTACCCCTGTCTTGCGCTAGCCGATTCCAACTTGCGCCTGCAAATTTCCTAACTTCATCACCCTACCTAGTTTTCTGCCGACCTCGACTGCTCGTCCCTTATCTTTCGTACATGTAAACACATATTAAAAATAAAGACCGAAGAGCATAAAAGCTGCATACACATGCCCTAGACATGCACCAGACTTAGGTACATGCACTTAGACATTGCACAATACTGAACTGCGAAGCTGGCCGATCGATTGAGTAACCTAAGAGATACGTACCTGGCATACCCAAGCTCAACTCGATCGACCAGCTTCGTTGACTCTTAGCTTTGCGCGGCCTAGTGCAAGCTTTGCCTCCCCATTACGGCGACAGAAATCAAGTGAAATTCCACAGCTGACCGCGCAGCCAGCTATGAAAGACGACGACGACGACTAATGCGGGAGCAGTGGCACGAGCGCATGCAGAGCATGAGCGCTAACCGAGGGGCGCCAACGAGCCAGCTGCAGAATACGACGCTCGAGCCAATGCTGATAATGATAATTTTGTGAAGCGCGCACTTTTTACCTTCGTTGCAGACATATAAATTTTTTGAAGAGCTACCGTCACTTGTGCTGAAACTTGTGCATGGCATCATTCGTTGTTAACACGCAAATTAACTAATAAAATAGAATAATAAACAAACATCGTTTTATTGAGCCTACATGCTTGTTCAGATTTTCACCAAAAGTGCGTGAAATGCGACATGCTCATTTCTACTAAACATGAAAAATCAGTAATTTATTAGCGTTAGCATTGTAACATAACCTAACCTAGCCTAACTATTTTGCAATTTGAGTATTAGTGGCAAGGGGGAGGAGAATGTAGTCGCTTTTTTGAAGCAGCAGATGGAAAACATTCGCAGGAAAGTATTCCTAAAAGCCCCGGTGAAATAAGCTAACAACTTACCTTTCACTGCGAAGGCAATGTTTAGCAGTAAAACTGTCACTGAAGGCACTAAGTCATCCCTTGTATACTCGAACTCCTTTAGGTAATAAACTGCGGAATTGTGCATATAAGACCCTGGCTATCCCAACTAACCAGGAAAAAAATCGTCTCATGCCTACACAGGAAGCTTGTTTGCGCGGATTTCCGTTCAGTAATTAGAGATAATACATACACGAAGAATAATTTTTGAACTGTTAGTAGGTTCATAGAACGTTGACACACATAAAATGCACTGAAGGCAATAAGGAAACCTGGGCGAGTTCATTAATGAAGTTGTAGAATGAGGCGTGGCAGCAAACACAAATCAAATAAAAGTTGACGATGAAGAGAACCATCTGTTAGCTTTGTCTACTGATACAAGGAAAGCGTAGCACAGTCGAGGCACAACGATGTCCAGTGACGCATGAAACACGCACACATGCATGGGGCAGTGTCCCTGTCGGTGCACTTTCTCGTGTCCTTGTCTTGCACTACATTTCACTCTTCCCAAGATGAATTACCAATAAGCCTTTGTCGCCATTCTGATTGTCTATTTGCCGCTGTTTTTCTGTGCTGAGCCACATTTACAAAGACCAAATTGTGAAATGTGTTGCCTAGAATGAAGTCAGCTGATCCTGGCACAATGTAGCCTAGGCATAATTCAAAACAAGGTGCTTCTATATCAACTCGTCATGGTCCCAGAGTGGCTTAAATAATACATAACCCCAGGAGGTCTGTCGCCTTCAGGTACTGAAAAAGAGTTCTAATGGCTTTCTGGGCTCATGAGCTGTGAGGTCAGGCTCCCAAGGCCTTTGCTTCTGTAAATGGCATATCGTCAAGTCTGCTCAAGGCACACTGGAGAGCATAGCCCAATGCTCAATGACAGAGTGAGTGAGTCGGAACGATTCGCGTCCTGCGAGTTAGTGGGTTGGGGCAACAGCCGAGGTTACGGCCAAGAGTTCTTGTCTCCCGGCAGCTTCCTTCGCACGCTGGACTGCCCAGAGTTGGTCTTCCAGGTTCGAGCTGAGCAGCGCGGCCTGCCATCGCGCGCAGAGGCTGTCGGTGGAGGTCTCGCTCTCATTATCGTGTATTAGTCCCTGGAATTCCCATAGCATGTGTTCTAGCGTGACTCTGGTGCCGCACACTTTGCATCTATCTGTTGTGTATATTTTTTGATAAATAGCGTGCATTCGTGTCGGGCTCTTGTATGATTTGGTTTGTGGTTGTCGCCACTGGACCACTTGTGATGCATTGAGTTGTGGATAGAATGGTGGATAAGTGCATCTTTGCATCTTGTAATGGTTGGTGATGTCGTTGAACCTGGTCATTCTGTCTTCCCATACCTCGGAGGGCCCTGTCGAGGGGTCTGCGTTAGTCGCAGCTCGGAAAGTTAGTCCTCGTCCTCAGGGAATGCGAGGGTCTTCCCCCACCCAGAGAGCTTCTGCCAGCTCTCTCTGAAATGAGATGGGAGACCCTAATACGGTCTCCAGAAGAAAAGCTACAAAACGGAATCTCTGCCTGGGCGGAAGCGGTCGCCGCAGACAAGCGGCCACCTACAACGCCCTGAAAATTTTCTTAATCAAGTTGTTTCCTCCTCCTCCTCGAGCTATGTTGTGTGTCGCCGCGTTAAGGCTGTTTCACATGGTGCGATTTTGCAGTGCGATATCCACAGATGCGAAATTCGCAACGGCCATTTCACATGGTGCGATGTCAACAATGCGACTGATGCGACGCCCAGGGTTGCTTGCTGCCAGATTTTGTCGCACACGCCGCATAAATTATTTTAATCTAATGAAAAAGACATGCACGTTATAATATAATTGACTTCTCTTTATTAGGACCAAGTAATACGTGCGTTTTGTAATTTAAGAACGTTTTGAAGTTTAAATTTGTTTTGGAGTGCACAACGGCGGTTCCTTATGCATGGCGTAGCAAACAGCTGTTCGCAGTTGGTTGTTCAGCGCTGTGTGTTGTCTCATGTTTCTTCTATGTGTCGCTCTGCCTGCGCTACACCAAGTGCTCAGCGTCCGCTTCTGGAGAAATGATGTGTGTGTGATGTTATTGGGTGCAGGATCACTCCAGAAAGAGATAGAAGCAGCACGCCGAAGCACAAACACACATCAGACTTGTATTGGACACGTAATACAATCAACGGCACACACGTAACAGTTCCCTAAACTACGCTCTAGAAGACATGCAGATATATATAGGCTAGTTAAATGCAGTCTGCCTACAGTTCATGTAGAAACAGGTGTCGCCATGTCGGAGACGTCGAGAAACCGGTGTCGGACAACAGGGTTGGATCGCCTCGTGAAGCTCAGGTGGCCCTGCGCCACAGTCGATGTACCGGAGCCTCCGCGTGCCCGGTTACCCGATGGCGGGGTTTGTGTTCCGGAGAACACTGCGGCAGCCCACCAAGTCACGTCCACAGCTGGCGAGGTAGCCCCGTGGCCGCTCACCCGAACGCTCGATCAGCCAGGCTCAGGACCGCCAGCCCTCCTGGACCAGTTGCCCAGCGGAAGAACTGGACGAGGTAACCCTGTGGCCGCTCACCCGAACGCTCGAACAGCCAGGCTCAGGACCGCCAGCCCTCCTGGACCAGTTGCCCAGCGGAAGACCTTGACGAGGTGGCCTCTCAGCTGGTACTAGCTGTGATTGGGGTGCAGACGTAGTGACGCGGGCGGCGATAGCTCCTATGGGCCGGACGCCCAGAAAGGGAGCCCCTGTGCCTTCGAACGCCGAACCTCGCGCACCGCTCACGCCACGGGCCACGCTACCTCGAGCCACGCTTTTTGAGGCGCCACTGTCGACGTTCACCAGTCGGTGTCGATGATGATGATGACGACCTTAAAGTACATACCCACTCCTGGGTATTGGCCAAGAGTCGTTGTCCTCTTCGCCACCGCACGGCACACTGTCTTCATATGTTTGTGTTTGTCACTCCCACGTGCAATATATTATGACAGTGTGTATATCGCTCGTGATTCGCATAAGTGGTGCCTGCTTCTGACCGTATTCTTGCACCAAACACAGCAACAATCGCCAACCCGAAAGTCCACGTCTGCCCCTGAAGGAAGCCGCAAATGATCTGTGTGCGATTACTGAACGTGGAATAGAAATTGTGTTGTGAAATTGAACCTCGGCGCTAGCCTGCCTACAAAAAGCTACAGTGTTTGTCCATCGCGGCGCGTGTGCTGTGATTATATATAGATGTCCTCTCTGAATATTTCTAGAGGCGCAAAAGCAGACATATAAATTTTTTGAAGAGCTACCGTCACTTGTGCTGAAACTTGTGCATGGCATCATAGAATTCCTAAAGACACGCCTGTCCTCTACTTTGTTGTGTGTCTCGCGCTGTTAGTATACTCTGAATCTCCAACAAGAATGCCATATCAATACGTATTAAGCATAATGCAGGAACGCAGGCTCACGGCATGCTGGTAGGCGCACTTGCCGTAGGGTTTTCCCCCTTCCTTCACACCTGTCACGGTTAGCCTGCATTGTGCAAAGAAATATCATTAGTATATTATTATCAGTGTTATTAAATTTTATAGTTGCTTCACTGTGATTTTTAGCGATCACACACATTTCTTAGGCTAGTCGTGTGTTTAACCAGTATCAGACCAACATTTCTGAAATATGCGAAGGGGAGCCCTTCCAAACTAGATTACTCAGGCAAAGTAAGAAAGTACAAAGGAAAGCCTCAATGTACAGCATCTCATGTACAGCATCTGCGATCTTAGATTATATGTGCTTGTCCACCCCCCATGATTTTGAGATTATTCTTTTCACAAGGTGTAGAATTTGGATCCAGGCGTGGCATAAGTGTTTCACCCACATGCTGGTTCTGCCATCGTGGTCTTATATTAGCTGAGGATATGGAGATGCTGACTTGTGGGTATATTTGTCCAGCTATGTAAAGCACAATGTGCAACCTCGGGTAGTTATTGATTCTAGTCATATTTCCAACGTCGATGTCAGCCGACTTATCAGAAAGCAAGAAAGCAAGTCTGCAATGTTGTCGAGAGCTTCTTGCATCTTTCTTGATTTTTCTGTGAGATCGCTTTCCCATAGACTGTAGTACTTCTTGTAGGATACCCGTAAGGTTGGTGTGGGTGGGCCAAATGTACCTCAACCTCTCATCTGAAATTTTCTGTCTTTCAAAAAGATTACGCTTGAACGTAAGTGCTCTACCAGAAATTTTCTTGCTCAGTGTTCCTCCTATTATAGTAGCATAAAGTAATGTATTAAAAGCCATCGTGATGTTGATATCAATGGTTTGTAACATATTTGCACGTAGTGCAGGAGCACTAGCAAATTCAATTTCACTAGCAACCTGGGACTTGTCCATTGGTCAGGGGCCTTGCCTGGTTTCGGGATTGGTACTACATACCTGTGGTACTACACAGCCAGATCATTCTTACAAACATAAAGCTTGCAAGATCATTCTTTCAAACTATAATGTTGGAATGTATCCTTTCACTCGAGTGTAGCGAGTCACTTATCCTTTAATGATCACTTATTTGTGAACCAGCCTGGCTCCCGGGAGAACTTGCGAAACGCAGTTATTCAAATGCTATATGTTGATTGTGTTAAAGGCTATGGCAAGGTACAGCAAGAATGCTTCCTCTTCGAAATGAAAGCAATTTACATTGATTCCTCTGTGATCCCCTGGACAGCAGCGTTTCTTTGAAGCCATGTTCAATACATTGTTAGCAGCACCAGAACATCCTCTCATGTTCCAGTGCATTTAGGAGTTGCTTAAGCAATAATGGTTATTGTTTGCCTATATATCTATGATATGCCTGACGCCATTTCAACTACTGTGCATAAGTTTATCGATGATTGTGTTATAAACAAAGTTCATGGTGCAATTACATATCATGTAATGCACATTGTTTTTTCGATTGTTTGCCTATATATTTATGATATGCCTGATGGCATTTCAACTACTGTGCATAAGTTTATCGATGATTGTGTTTGTTTATATAAACAAAGTTCATGGTGCAATGACATATCATGTAATGCACATTGCTTTTTCGATTATTGTGTGATATATTGGTAAGTTGCCATTTCACGGTACTTTGCAGCACAATGTGAACAAACTAAATTCATGGTGCACTATATGGCTAAAGGCCGTTTCATATGCTCCGACTCGGGCGAAAAAAATCTGTGCGATAGCACGGGTCGGAATGCGATTTTTTAGGGCTCTTTCACATGACTACGATTTCAACAATGTGACTGGCGCGACGCCCAGAGTTGCTTGATGCCAGGTTTTCTTCGCACACGCCGCATAATTCCTTTAATGTAATGAAAAAGACGTGCGCGTTATGATATAATTGACCTCTCTTTATTAGGACCAAATAATACGTGCGTTTTGTAATTTAAAAACGCTTCAAAGTTTAATTTGTTTTGGAGTGCGCTACAGCGGGACGTAAACAGCTGTTCGCAGGTGGTCGTTCAGCGCAGGTGGTCGTTCAGCGCTGTGTGCTGTCTCGTGTGTGCTTTATGCCTGTGTCGATCTTCCTGCGGGTAAACAAATTACAAGAGGACCTATCAACAAGCCCCTATAGCTGTTGTCATCGCATGTGCAGTATTCGGAATTCGGCTGCAGCGAAGTCTTCATGTCAACACAGAGACCATCGCACTACCCGTGCTTAACGTCAGCTTCTGAAAAACGGACGTGTGTGTATTGCTCGTGATTGCGCATAAGCGGTTCCTGCTCCTAGCAATATTCTTGCACCAAACTTAGCAAAAAGCACCAACCCAAAAACTCACGTCTGCCTCGGAAGGAAGCCGCAAATGATCTGTGTGTAATGACTGAACGTGCAATGGAACTTTTGTTGTGAACGTTAATCTTAGCGCAAGCCTGGTTCATCCGTCTCGGCGCGTGTGCAGTAATTATTCATACAAGTGGTCTCTGAATATTTCGAAAGGCGTAAAAGCCGACACCTATTTTTTTGGGGGAGCTGCAGTCACTTGTGTACTTAGTATCGTACCATTCTGACAGACCTGGGCGTAGTCTATTTTCTCGTCCTATTTCTTGCGCTGCTAGTGTGCTCTGAATCTGTATCAAGAAGCTTAAGTTAATATGCTGCAGTACGTAGCGCAGCCGCATAGCCCCACGGCTAACATTAAAATACCTTGTTACGAGTACGTTTGTTTGTTTAACAACACAATCGAATTCTAAAATTTTGTATTCATAGTGCCAAGTGTAAAGTAAGAAGCTATCGAAACTATCCGCTAATAGCATACATGTGCTTCTACCTGCTTAAGCACATTATCTTAAAGTGAAGCTGAAAACCCCAGATAACCAAAACATATGCAACTGGAGCAGCCACTATGGTGCCTTTCCTGGAAATGAAAGCCAGCATCCCCGTCTGTTAAGCTTGTAATGTACTTAACCTATATTACACTAACGTTAGAGCGTGATAATTGGAGGAATTTCAAAATAGAAAGTGCAAGGAAAGCGTCAAGGTACAATCTGATCTGGTATTCCCGAACCGATTGTATTAGCAAAACTTTATGCCTCCCTAAATTACCTGCGTTAACCCAATGCTGAAAACAAGGGAAGCTGATTCTCTTTGTTACTGTTGAAAAGCTGCTAGAATCTCAATGACAGACACTTATGTTCCGAGGGAAAATGAGGGGCACTGACAATATCTCTAAGCTTTTGTATGAGCCTTCACCTTGAACGAGAATGGAATAAAAATATTTGCATTTTCAAGCCTCAGAATCCAAACATTCTCAAAAATTTGAGGAGCCACATTAAATTTTTGAGATATAAACAATAAAAAGTGTGCCTAAATACAAGGGCACACTGAACACACTTGAGTGGTTGAGTGGCCAGCTGCGAATGCAAAAGCGTCCATAGCTGCTACCTCAAGGTAACTGCTAGGTTGCACGTGTGCTTCTCCTATAGCCCACGTACCTGGCAAGGGGAATGGTTATACATAGTCCCATTGGAGCACTGGCCTGTACTTTTTCTTTTTTTTTTCAATAGGTGGTGGCTAGCTGATTCCATCTGTTTATGTATTTATCATTTGTGTGCATCTTATGTGCATGTGTTTGTATCATATTCTGATTGTTGTACTTTCAGTAATGCAAGCATGTTATTTTAATATATTGCCCCACAGCCATTTATTCAACATTGTGTTGAACTGTACAAAATGTGGCCACACAGTAATGGCCAAGATAGCCAGCAGGATTGGCAAAAAGTATAATGCACATCCTATGCTCTTGCTTGAATTGACATGAAGCGAAGCTTTCACGAAACGGTCAGTTAAACTCCAGAAAACTAACTGCAGTGTGTGCAGTTGTCCATATTTCACCCGATGTAACACGTACTCATAGGCAATGTTTACTTATTCGCCGCACAGGTCACATAATGTAATGTATACATAGCACGGTGAACTCACTCAAACGTCGGTTCACTGAGACTTCGAACAACCATGAGTCTGAGTTCCTTTGAGCCTGACTGAGTAGAATTTTGGTGAATACGAGTAAGAGTGTGATGTCACGTTCTTCTGGTGTGAATTGTTACACTGAGGCAAAGCCTCAGTTCAGGAAAGACGAAGCCATTTTTTCTTCAAAACAAACTTAATATTCAAGGCAAGAAAAAGGACAAAAAAGAACACTAAACAGCACACAGAAAGTACCTAACAAACAAAAAGTACAATTGACCCCGTTAGTCCACGCGAGAAGAGTCTTAATCTAAAACAAAGAAACAAAAATCATCGAGCCTTATTTACTCGGGCACTTGTGTTGTTGACGGCGTGCACTAGCACTTGCGTTGACGGCCGTAGTGACGTGGCGGGCAGTGGCACACGAGGGACGCGGACGCGGACGCACGGTAGAGCCAACCAGGACGTCCGAGTCCAAGGTTGTCGGAGTCGAAGACCGACCAAGTCCGACCGCTACAGCTGAGCGGCGCCCGTACTGGTTCCCTGGCTCGCGGCTTCGCCCTGGCGCCTCTCGCCAGCGTCGTTCCAGGTCTCTGGTCACCCCCAGGTGACGTCTGTTCTCCGCACGGCGGCTCAGGAACAGCACCAGGAACGCCAACAGGAACAGGCACGCCAGAAGGAACACGAACGCCAACATGAACCGGAACGCCAACAGGAACAGCAACAGGAATAGGAACGCCAGCAGAAACAGGAACGCCAGCAGCAGCAGCTGCCGCAGGAATAGCCGAGCATTACGCTCGGCGGATCTCTCCAGGGACAGCCGGGGTCGTGCTGGTCAAGGACAAATAATTAAATTCCGACATTTGGATTTTCAGTTTTGTAGAATCTTGTAATAGGGAAAATTTTCTAAACCTAGCCGCAGTGACATAAGCCGAACTAGCCATGACAGACATAACTGGTCCATCAAGAGATATCCGCGCAAGTGTGTCAGCCATTTCATTTAAGAATATACCACGATGGCCTGGAACCCGTACCAATCGTACCAGACTTAAGTTAGGAGGGGTTAACAATTTAAATGTATTGGTTACAGTAGTGTCTGCACATGAAGTGAGCGATGTACATACTGACAGTGAATCAGTCACTATAACCACTGTTGAGTAATTTGAAGGAAGTTTCCGCAGAGCTAAGATAATCGCTGCTAGTTCAGCCAAAAATATGGGTGTGAAATCCGGAAGGCGTACTGCATAAGTCCAGGATAGTGATTCGGAGAAAATACCCACACCCGCTTTCTCTTCATTTATTGACGCGTCAGTCGCGATCACGTGATCTATTCCTAGTTGCGTTAAATGATCTTGTAACATGCCGTTTAAGTATGTAGTGGGCAGGAGTTTGGCATTCGATGGAAATATATCGTCAAATTTAATCATTATATTAGGTAAGGGTTTGTCTGAGCAAGCGATCTCGCGTATATTACCATTTAATGGATCGAGCTCAGCTTGTAACAAACAAAACTTGAGGTCGAAGGAGGCGGGACCAATGCTCTTCGAAAAATGCCCTCATTTCCCTAATAAATACAAATTGTTATCTTCTCAAAGAAGATGCATGAATGTTTAAAAATGTTTTTACCCTTAGAATGTGGAATCTGCAGGGAAGTGTAGGCAGTCGTGCTTCTTGATATAAAACATTCTTGGCTACAAATTTTGGCAAACCGAGACAATTCCGAATTTCCTCCCGCTCTAGAAGAACCAGGGGGTTAATTTTGTACGCTGGCCCACCAGAGAATAGCACGCATCCAAATTCCAATATCGGACGAACATACATACGATAAATCATCATTAAAGTGTCTCTGCGTAGCCCAGAGCGATGTCGGCCAAGTTTGATTATCATGCCAACCGCGCGTGTCGCCCTAGATTTAACATGATCGATGTGATTTTGCCAGCTCAGGTTTGTGTAGTATATTACACCGAGATATTTGATAAAGTCAACTTGCGGAATAATTTCCTGGTGATATTGGAGAGAGATATTAATTGGTACATTCAATGGAAACACAATCAAAGCGCTTTTGTTAACATTGAGTGACATTCGAATATTCGCAAACCAGGCTTCAAGTGTTCCCAAGTATGACTGTAGTGTACTCTGTAATGAGTGAATATCACTCGCAGACGCAAAGAATGCTACGTCATCTGCATAGACATATACTTGTACACTACCGCACAATGGGATTGAACTTAGTAAAATGTTAAACAAAATAGGAGAAAGGACAGATCCCTGGCGAACTCCTCTTGTTTGACTATATTTTTGTGTCACCAAGCCACGCTGAGAAAAATAAAATTTTCTATCCTTTAAAAATTTATGTATCCAATTGATAATATAGCGAGGAAAATCCATGCTATTTAAAACGTTTAGGAGTATGACATGTTCTACACTATCGTAGGCTTTAGCTAAATCAAGGGTCACTAAAGCTGCATACTGCCGCCTGTGCCGTGCAAGCTTAATGCGTTCCTCTAAATCGACATGGGCGCACCATATCGAACATCCGGGTCTAAACCCAATCTGACATGGGCTCAATAATGTATTATCCGTTAAAAATTTCATAATACGAATGTGTAATACCCTTTCTAATAATTTCATAACATTTGAGGTTAATGCGATTGCTTTGATATTATCTGGGTCCAATCCTGCTCCTTGGTTTTTGAGCAGGGGGATTATTTTTGCGAGTTTCCAGTCGGGAGGAATCCATGCGTTCATGAGGGAGTAGTTAACGATATTGGAGAGGTCTCGTGGGGAGAGGTCAAACAATATTTTTAACATGCCTGATGTAATGCGATCTGGACTTGGGGCTGTGCCAGGGAGCAGGCGAATAACGTGCTGAAGTTCTTCCATTGATACCTCTATAAAGTCATCCCCTGATAGAACCCCTACGAAGTTTACTTGCAGCTGAGTTGTAAAACGCTCTTCTAAGGCTTTTGCGATCTTATTTAATGATTCTAATAATTCTTCTGGTGGCAAAACCACTGAATCAATATTTATGGGCACTGGAAAGGCCTTACGAGAGCGAAGAAACCTAAATAATGCTTTTTTATTATCACTTTCCATAAAAAGTTGTACCGTTTTTCATCATAATTATCTTTCGCTAAGGAAACTGTTTTTTAAACGTAGCAGCAGCATATTTATAATTACTCCAATTAGTAG
>NC_051163.1:156630783-156674320 GCF_013339745.2 Dermacentor silvarum | reverse complement strand
CAAGTGAGTGGAATATTCTGCGCTAGCTTATCGCACCATAAGTCCAACTAAATAAGTTTAGACTTTAAAGTGTCCACTACCACTCTACCACTAAGTACACTACCACAATGTGAATGCTGCATAATTTTGAAACATTCGTGAAAGAGAAGTGGAAAATAAAACAGTGGACAAAATTGTTATCTCTCTATATATGCATTTCTTCTTTTAACGATATGTTTACGCTAAGTGGCTAAACTCTCACGTTCACTACGCCTTACTTGTTCTTCTGGCCCTAGGTAAGTTATCTTGGAATTAAAAAAAAAGGAACAAGTATCATATGCGAACTTTATGAAACGAAATCACGCAGTTTCGCCCGAAAGGCGGAGCGTCGATTGCGATAGGAAATTGGTGGAAAGCTACACGAAGTAAGAATAGTATTCCTATCGGCCGTAAAAACTTGTAAACATAGGCATACGAACTAAATTAAGAAGCATGGTGTCACGCGCCCACAATCAAACATGGGCGTATCTCACTCGATGAGCACCGAAACTCGTTGCCGAAACGCTGTAGTGAGTAGCGCGGCGGCAGCAGCCAGCGAATTGACCTTCGTGCCGCCGCTCGCATCACCATCGCGAACTAAGCCGCGAAAACACAGCGCAGGGTGTACTTTGCCCCCTTCGCAAATTGCTTTCAATATACAGCCGCCAGGGCGGGCGCGCGCGGTCACTCAGGCCGCGCGAAACATAACGCCCCCCGCCTTCCTGCCTGTTCTCTCTCCGGAGCGTTGGGCGACTGGAAGACAGAGCGCTTCCTTTCGGCTTCCGCACTTGCGTGCACGAGATAGAGCCGCGATCGCTGGGTCACCCTCGCATGCTTTCACTCGGACATACAGCATACGGCGCAAGGTGACAATTTTATCGCCCTTGGATTTTGTACGGAACGTCACGGCGACGGCGACGCCGACGGCAGAAACGCGCCTCGAGTGTCCATATAATTGATAACTACGTTGCATAAAAGCTTGATGTCGGCAAGTTGGTGTAACATTCTTGAAGAAAAAACAGTGCAATAAAGACCAGGACGAAAAGAAGACAGGTCGAATGGACGGGCGCTAACTTCCACCTAAATTTCCGTTGACCAGAGATAGTGACGCTGTCAGTACACGTTCCAACAATGGTAGGAGTGCTTCCATCGGCGATTCTTGCTTTACGGTGCATGGCAGGTGTTAGAAACTCAGCTTCTCACAAGACTATTGCTCATGACCGAGACTTGTGTACCAGTGTCGATAAAGGCTGTTACAGCTACACCGTCGACTTGGACTTCGAGTAAGTTAGAGCGGGTAGGGACAATCAGACAAGGATTTCGAGGTCGGGACAAGAATGCCACTTCACTTACGGGTGCTGCACTCATTAGCTTTTTAATGCGTAGCATCCAGGTTTGGCAGGCGATGCGAAACGGCTGGCTTGTAACGATGGTAATCGGCGGGCTTGCGGCGAGTGAGATTAGCGGTTGCGTGGTTATAGTGACCTGCTATACGCATTGGTGTGACTGCCGACATCGCGCGCGTCAGCCGGCAGAGAGCGCTGCGATATTGCACGGGAGCAGCCTTCAGGGCGAGGCGTCTGGGTGCTCCAGCCTAAAGTTACTCTATATGCTCCCTACCTAAATATATGGCACCCTGCGGGAGCCATATATAGTAACTCTACTTTAGCCAGTTGGCGACATCCGACGGCTCCAGCAGTGCCGCGCAATATTGGCAACTCGATAGCACGCGAAACATATTGGGCAATCATCCGGCGCTCTCCTTGATGCACTTGTATCATTGTACCTTGGAAGGATAATTTGAGATAATTTGAGTGAGATTACATGGCTGTGAGTGCAGGCGGGAATGTTCACCTACGCATTCGCTATATATCGCCGTACAAATGTTTGGAAAGTGTAATACGGGCATACATCTCATACTTTACCACGTGCGGATTGTGAGAATTGGATCTATCACTTACTTTTTTTTTCAACCGCAACTTCAACACAAAACCTAGCTTAGTGAAATCTGCCTCTTGCATTTATTTTTTTATGTTCGGATAGTATCTTCACCATTATCAAGAACAGGGCAATGCTTCGTCTAGGTGCAACGGCTAACGGGTCCAATCGGGCCGGGCGGACTACGGCCCAGGTTTCAAATTACTGGGCCGAGTTCTGGCGGGCTGGTGCATGGCACTTTTCTCCTCGGGCCCGGCCAGGAAAACCAGGCGTATGTATGTATGTATGTATGTATGTATGTATGTATGTATGTATGTATGTATGTATGTATGTATGTATGTATGTATGTATGTATGTATGTATGTATGTATGTATGTATGTATGTATGTATGTATGTATGTATGTACGTATGTATGTATGTATGTATGTATGTATGTATGTACGTACCTACGTACGTATGTATGTATGTAACTATGTGTGTGTGTGTGTTCGTTTGCGTGCGTGCATGCGTGCGCGCATGCGTGCGTGCGTACGTCGCGGGCTCACGCGTGTGTGTAGGTATGTCCGTCGCGGTGGCTTAGCGGCTATGGTGTTGCTCACCTAAGCACAAGGTGGCGGGATCGAATCTTGACCGCGGCGGCCGCATTTCTATGGGAACGAAATGCAAAAAAATGCCCCTGTCCCGTGCATTTGGTGTGCGTTAAAGAATCGCAGACTGTCCAAATTACCCCGGAGTTTCCCATGATGCTACGGCGTGCCGCGAAGTCATATCGCTGTCTTGGCACGTAAAAGCCAATAATTTATTTTTTTACTAACTCAATTACCAAGCACGTTGTCATACACAAACAGGCACAAACACATCTCACTAGATGACCGCGGGCACTCGTTGTCAGTACGCTCGCGTCATGAAGAGCGGCAGCAGCGGCGAGCAAATTCCCCGACGTGCTGTCCCTCAATTCAACGCGGACCCGGCGCGTGATAACACAGCGCACACAATCCATATAGGCACGTTCACACCGAAGGTGGAGCGGCCAAATCGGGCGAGCGGAAAGCGGAGAAGCCTCCTCTCCAGGCGTTACTCAAAACAAGGCGGCGAGCCCTATCGCTCGCGGACCGATTTTTTAACAGCGCAGGATTTAAGCCGTTAGTACGTTAGTCGTCCACAAAAAATGTGGGCCGATCCTGGCGGTAGTAAAGAAAGGGTACATACCCCAGTGTACTAGTGAAGCTGAGCCTGGACCCATTTTTCACTACCGCATACATGCATACATACATACATACATACATACATACATACATACATACATACATACATACATACATACATACATGCATGCATACATACATACATACATACATACATACATACATACATACATACGTACATACATACATACATACATACATACATACATACATACATACATACATACATACATTCGCCCTGTTTTCTGGCAGGGCCGAGGAAAAAGTGCCATGTGGCGGGCCGCCCGGGCTTGGCCCAGTAATTTCAAACCTAGGCCGTACTCGGCCCGGCTTGATTCGACACCGTTAGCCATTGCGCCTAAACGAAGCATCGCCCAGTTCTTGATTATTGTGAAGCTCCCATCTGTGAAGATACTGAGGTACAAAAAAATGCGGCCAGTTTGACACTAGCGGTGCCAAGTCTGAACAAACAGCGGAGCTGGACGACGTCCCTTAGCAACTAATTGACGTAGGCTTAACGTGGCTTAACTTGGCTTTTTTATGCAGGGTTGGGCTTATCAGGGCACGGCAAGGCTATCAGGGCAAGGCTAGGCTATCATGGCAAGGCTGGGCGTTGACGCTTGGCTTGATTATCGCCTTCTCGGTATTCCGGATTGACTCGGCGAGGTCGCATATCGGTGGCTTTGTTGGTGGGATAGGCTGGATAGGCACGAAGACGGTGATTCTTTTCTCGCGTGGCTTGAAGGCGCTTCTCTCGTCGGGCAGCCTCTTCTTCCGGCATAAAGGTGCGCTTAGGTCGAGTCACATATCTCGGTAGAACGGAGAAATGCCCGGGTCCCGGTGCGCGCACGTTTTCATTAGCGCTGTCACATGACTCTACTGAACGTACATGCTCGGCGTAGCTATGACGTCAATGTGCGAGCGCGCGCTACGCTCTCGAGAGAGGACACACGCTCCTCCTCGCTCAACTAGTTGTGGCGTTGCACACCGGAATTTTGCCAAGCTTAAACAGCTCCGTTGTTAAAACAGATATTGAAACTTTTTACTCTGTTGTCACAATAGATCAGTTAATTGTATGTTTCCCGCGCTGGGGTCATTGCACCACGTTAAATGGAAGATGTAAATGTTTACTTCCGTCCTGAAAAGTGTGGTATTTATCTGTACGTCACATTTTGTTTAAGCAAGAAAATTTTCCATGGTGGCACTGTAGCCTTTTCTAGTTTAAGAGACAATTTGAGATGCTATTCATCTGTATGTGTTGCAGTGATTGTGCATCAATTGAATATTATTAATTGTGGTAAAGTGCGTAGTTACTCCGTACATGTAATTATATGAGTTAAGTGAGTCTGATTTTTTTACCCACTATAATTTATCAGTCATAAACCGCAAAAAATAGTGTTTCCGCCTGCGATGGAACTATACGATTGCACACAATATTGCACAAGAGTTTAGATATTGCCTTTGACCAAATTTTTGCATATGTGCTAAGTTCATATTGCCACGGGGATGAGAGTAGCAAAAAGTATAGGAAAATTATATTTACGAGATATATACCGAGAGAGATGGCTGCAGGCTAGATGGCCGAACAAGAACACGAGCACTGCCGAGATCGTCGTCTTGACTGTATTTCTGGGGCATTCTTCCATGTTTGGCATAGCGCGTAACCATATGCATGTCTAGACAATGCACGCATCATGACATGAGCAGCGATATGGTATCCATAATATTAGTTTCTATGTCATAATACTGCTAAATACCAAAATTAATTTGCGAACATCTGTGTTGTCTTATGAGTTACTAACTTGCAAGTCTTTTGTAAACGGAATAATTTTATTAACGAGTCAGTATCAGCAACCACACCTGCCGCGGTGGCTTAGTGGCTATGGTGTGGCGGTGCTAAGCATGCAGCGGTCGCGGGATCAAAGCCCGGCGGGGGCGGCAAGATTTCAATGGGGCCGAAATGCGAAAACGCAGGAGTCCCGTGCGTCGGGGGCGCGTTAAAAGTTCCCTGCTGGTGAAGATTAATCCGAAGTCCTCCACATGTATACACCGTGCTCATAATGAAATCCTGGCTTTGGCTCGCACATCCCCAGAATTCAACTCAATCAGAACCTACTTTCCTCCTCTTTGCGGAATGTTTATCTGGTCCTGATATAATTTTTTGTAACATTGTCACATTGTATTGAACGTTTACAACCACAGTGGCAGAACGCAAGTCCTGAAACTTATTGGGGAAACTTGTGCCCCGAAAAAAAAAGTAGCACAATGATAGTGGCGAAAACGCTCGTCTATCGTCGGAATCTGATATCTAGGTCACGCGCGTCGGCTTTTATACAATAGTCGTCGAAGCTGGGCCCTTCGCGTCACGGATACAATCTGACTGCACAAGGTTCGGCGAGAACGTCGAAGTCATGCAGACGGGTCTTGCGCTGAGTTTAGTTGTTAGCGAGTAGAATGCAATGCCCGGAAAAAGGATAAGTTACACGCGTCATGCCCCCCTCTTAAAAAGAATCGTCCCGATGACGCGAATAAGAGATAAGCGCAACAAAATGCACAGGTAGTAAAAAGAAACTATAAAGCAACAACAAAGTGCTAAATTTATAGTTAGCGCACATAGAATGTCTTGAAACCAACCACGTGGAGGGCTTCAGGACACGCGCGGTGACTGTGATTGCGTAATGCAGTTTGACACGACTACGTACAGTAAGCCAATACGTAGGAGGATCTTGTATGGTCTTAAATAGCACCGAAGGAGTTTCTCACTTAATCGTCGTCGGCGTATCGGCGTCCAAGCAGGATCGTTGGGCTACTATTCAACATAATTCCGGCTGTCCGTCCTTTGCTGATTCTCGATGCACCTTCTTGTTGGGTTTCTTCGCCGCACTAGCGATAAGTCGAAATAGTCGAGCGTCGTAGCCGGGTTGCTTGCACAAACTAGCTTAAAGTGCGTGGTATTTAATGTTTCTTGCACGCCGTGTTTTAAGCGAAGCTTACGTCCGGATGCACGGCTTCCCCCGTTCTCTGTTCCACGTCGACGTACATTGTCAACATGTATTCCAGGGCCTTTATTAGCCGTGCCGTAAGGCCATCCGTCTGAACGGGGTAGGCGGTTGTGCTGCCACGACATGACTGGCTGGCTGTGCATCACAGAGAGAAAGAGAGAAAGAAATAACTTTATTTTGCCCAAAATGTTGTTAGAGGAGGGGGTAATGACTAGAAGCCTCCCCCGTCCCCCTTTAGACGGCGGTGTCTTCAGCCATTGGGACTACTCTTGCTTGAACACCCGGGTCCGAAGTGAGCAGCACGGTCCCCCATTGCTCCTCATTTCTTATTAGTAAACTTGGTTGTTGTGTTTTGACCAGTTATTGTGACTATATTCTTTATTATATTTTTATTAAATTGTGTAAACTCGCTGAAAAGCCGCCCCTCTGTCGGTGATAAGGATTTCTGGGGCACCATGCAGAAGGGAGATGTTCTCGATGAATAATTTTACCACTTCGGCCCACTACCCTGCTGCAGCGCATTCGCTTCGACTTAGCTGATAAGGTAATCAAGGCCACAACGATTCACTTATTTCCTGATGTTGACGTCGGAAATGGCTCCATTAAGTTCATCCAGGTCTGCTGGAACGGTCAGCGAGGAGGTTCGATAGGCTGCATCAATCCGACTAGTCTTGTGAATGGTACCTTGCGTAGTTTAGTCTCGGCCAGTCTTGCCCTACTGCGACGTCGGCGGTGAGGCGCTGCCAGTAACACTTCTCCAGTATCCTCGAGAGCGTGCGGGAGAGTCCGAGGTGCCCAGAGGTCGGGTCGACGTGCAGGGCGGGCAGAATTTCTGGCCACAATGCTCATGGCAGAACGAGAAGGTGGGGCGAACTGATGAGAACGTTTGACAGGGATTTCGTTTTGCATGAAAAATGAAACAAATTAGCGCCTAAATACCTCTGGCAGAAAGGCAATCTTGTATTCCAATTATTCAGCAAGGCTTCTTAGTTCCGAGAGTGCTCGCTGCTCTTCGGCGAAGTCATCTGCGCTTATTGTTCCTCGAAAGAGGCCCTCGTTTTGGTCATCTTGCGGTGGCGGGTCAATGGAGACGCGATACAGGCAGTAGGCATCGGAATGTCTCCGTCCGACCACTATGATGTGAAATTCTCGCAATCTTAGGCTCCACCATCATAGGCGCCCTCAAGGGCCCTTTAAGTTAAATAATTATTTATAGATACTGCAACCTCGACTAGGGGTTTTAGCAGAGTAGAATTGCATTCATTGGCTTTTCGAATTGGTAAACAACGGTAAGAATAAAAGAAATACAGGCAAGGGAAGTAAATATCTTGGCAATGCAACACAATGCTTCACTGGAACCAAGCAGAAGAGCATATAATATGCTTATCAGAACATTTAGGACAAATCACTGCATTTAAGACAATCAGTGCAGAGAAATGTTTGAGGATTGTTGTGAAACAACTTCAGTAGTAAGTTTATTCCATTCAGTTATTGTCCTTGGAAAAAAAGTTGTTAGAAGGGTTATTCTGGGTAGAGAAAGGAGTTATTGTGAAGGCTTGTGTCTGCCTTGTGGCATACCACGTAGAGAAAGAAAGTATCTGCAATATGTCTATCTTATACTAACCTGTAGCTAAAAGGAAATTTTCAATCTTAAGACACGATTTCTTGGCGTTATCATTGGGAGGTTGTGTTTTTCTAATAAACAGGTGATCGGAGTTCGCGCAAAGCTCTTGCAAATAAATGTTACCGCTCTGCTTTGTATTTTTTCAATGTGGTTAACATGTTTTTGAGTGTAAGGGTACCAAAATATAGATGCGTAATGTAAAGTTGGGAGAGCAATTAACTTGAAAGCAACCACACGAACAGCGGAAGTAGAAAGTTTAAGAGCTCGTCTTGGAGGAGTTTATAGTTAGAAGAGCTAATTACAGCATTTATGTGTTTCGTCCTGCTAAGGTCATGTGAAATCCAAACACCAAGATACTTGTAGTGTTCCGCTTCCAACGACAAAAAAAAACAAAAAAAACGTTACAAGCTTATTATGTGAAAGGAAGAGGGTTACGCTTACGGTAAATTTTAATGAAAATGGTCCTTCAAAATTAACCAACGTTTGCTATTTATCGCAGCATCGACTAACCGTTTAAAGTGCCTCGTTCATTTGAATTTTATTCAGCTGGCTTTCGATTTCCAAGTGAATGGTGCAGTCATATGCATATAACACCCGTTTTACAGGTATATCATATATGGTGTAATTTACAAATAATATAAACAACAGAGGCGCTAGAACAGAGGCCTGAGGGACACCAGAGTAAACTGGTACTGCGCTAGAACAGTGATCATTGAAGGAAACATTGTTTTCCATTTGAGAGATAACCAGAAATTCAATTTACAAGCTTATAGTTTAAAACATTATACCTAATTGAAAGAGTAGTATATTGTGGAATACTTTATCACAAGCTTTAGCGAAGTCCATAAAAATAGAATTAACCTGTTTTCCGAAATTTATAGATTGAGCAAAATTATGTTACTCAGTGCAAGTAGAAAACCCTTTCTTGAATCCATGTAGAGAACCTGGCAAAATATTACACCTATCTTACAGTTTTAAAATATCCTTATGCATTATACGTTCAAAAAATTTGCATGGAGCTGAAATTAAGGCAATTGTGCAATAATTAGTAACGCAATGTCTATTTCCACTGTTATCAAGGGGCTTGACTCTGGCAGTTACCCAGTCATCTGGAACTCTGCCATCACTGAAAGATTTAGAGAATAGAATTATCATATACTTTGAAACTCACTCTGCATGACGCCTTGGAAACTCATTCGGTAATCCATCCGGCCCAGAACATGTGTTTTACATCAAGTTTAAAAAGTAAATTAAAAACGCCCTGCTAACTTATCGTAAGGTTATATATAGGTGGGCCCAATGCATGAAAACAATCGAGGAATCCGTAATCATTAGTGAAAACAGATTTAAAACGAGCATTGAAAGCATTATAAATAGGAAGAACATCGCTACTTTCTACACCGTTTACTTTGAAAACAACACTGGTCGCAGTACTTGGGGAAATCAAGTCCAGAACCTTTCAGGAGACGACGATATGAATTTGGGAAGCTGCTATCCGTAATAGCGTTCCTTGCCAGCAGATACATTTGTCGTGACCTGAGAAGAAAGTTCAGATATTCGCTGCTGCCGAGCACCCATGACGTTAGAATCGCGTCTTTTATTTTCTAACCGTATTAGTCGTCTTGAAGACTGCAGTGTCTCCCGAGAAATGCAAGGGATCTTTCTTTTTTATTTATTTACAAATTCTACAAAAAGTCGTACAATGCACTCATTTATGAACTCCTGACAAAATAATCTGATCTCTAGGCTTCACATGTGCCTTTTCTTTACTGCTGCCATGCTCACTGTCATGAAACGGCTCAGAAGGTACATTTAAAGGCTGCAAATTATTCACGGCAACCGACATCACTCAGTGATGATCCCATGCTGGCGTCATTATGAATGGGGGCATTCTTTCCTCCATGAAACAGCGGTCGTCCGGTGCCGACGATAACAAGCCAGGAGTAGGCCAGCTAGTCCAAAAAATTGCCGCGTATCTGCGCGCTTCGCTGCAAATGTCGTCGAAAGACGATAGTCTTCTGCCGGCCGTACTACATGAGTGCTGGTCTGATCCGCGGCCACCCGTGATGCTGTTCTCGTACCATTTCCATCCTGGTGTGATAAATACAATGGAGGTTTGTTTGAACAGATTTCATTTTACCGCATTATTTCATCAAGCGGCCATTTATATTATGCCCTGCCTCAGACAGCGCTTCCTTTATGTTGAATCAGCCGCATCTGGCTGGCATTGATAAAATTGAGGAGGCGCGCATAGCATGGCATTTTCAGCGCAGCTTAAGAAACTAGGGTCTTTAGAGTTACGTATCTATGTATTTTCTATTAAAGGAACACACCTCCTAATACTTACCTAGTGATGTTGCGCCTCAGATATGCGTAATATTTATTTTGTGATCGATAACGTTCACAAGTATGAACAGCCGGTACAGTTTAAGTAGTGTGGGCGGTAAGCAAGTGGTCCAACTTTGGCCGGGTGGCTGAATCGGGTGACAGACAGACAAACAGACAGACAGACAGACCAAATTTTCAGCGTTTAAGTTCCCCAAGAAAGACTATCGTCTTTAATTAAGCCATCGCTTCGTGCCACCCCCGGAAAGCTGTTGCACACTGCAGGCCGAGCTCTGAGAACAAACGCCACAACCTCTATCCAACGCAAAGCGGGTTACTGCTACTACCGTGCACATGGAGAATGGAAACCCAGGAGGAGCCCCGGCAAGCTCTGGCGTAATTGAGAAGGTGCGGCGGAAGTCACGTGCTGTTTTTCGCAAAGGAGCACTGGGACGGCTACCCCAAATGTCAACGTTGACATAGCAACCGCGCTCCTGAAGCTTTCGCTGCTCACTAAGAAACTGTTCACTAAATAGTGACCAGTTTCATTTGTTTTGTGTGTCACAGGTTGTGTACATTTCAGATTGCTTACCAACTCTTACCTACTCTCCCATACAATAAACATACCGATTGTAGTATTTACATTAAGTAAAAATACATATAAGATGAATGTGGTCAGAAATAATTGCCATTTTCGGAGGGGGCAGGGTGGAGGACAATTTGTCATTATTTTCTCTTCTCTGTGATTGAGCTGATCAACTTCACTACTGTGGTAAACCTACTGCAGGTCGCTGCATGCACATATGTTTTCAGAGAAAACTATTGTGTGGAGCCATGTTTGATGATTATTGTGGTTTATTGGCGAAAGAGCGCCAAGATGATGGTAATGGTTTGTTAGTGGTATATGAATAGTCAAATATATGAACATTAGATGTGGCATGGCTGTAAAGGGGCCTAAAACAGTCGCTGTAAAGTGCGTAAAATCTGTACGTAATAAGATTTTGGCAATGACTAATGATGTGTACTATAGACATGAACAATACATTGCGAAGGAATGACATGACTTACAAAAAATATTACAGATGCAAGAATTGGCCAGAAGCACAAGTGCCTAAACAGACCACTTGAGACAAAAGAGCCTGGAGACATGTGCTATAAAAAAAACTATCACAACAATATCCACTGGAGAGAGGATGCGCTGCGAACTTAATGGGCTAATAACATGTAGCACAGCATCTTTCAAGAACGAGAGGACTGCTTTGGTGTTAAAGAGCGGTTCTTTGCCAAGAAACATGGCTGGATGTAGAGGGACACAATAGCGATCTGCTAGAGGTAAGTGTTTCTTTCTCTTTCGGCTTCCCGACACTCCAGGAGGACGTGGAGGACGGTGAGCCTCTCGCCACATCTACCACAGGTTGGAGGGTCATCACCATTCAATAGAAAATTGTTAGTACCATATGTGTGTCCTATTCTGAGACGACAGAATAGGACATCAGTTCGTCGTGTTTTAGTTATACAGGGCCAGAACCCTAACTGTGGCTTAATCAAGTGGAGCTTATTATAAAAGCGTTGCCAGTGGCTTCGCAGTTTCTTTCGCAGGAAAGGTTTCAAATCTATTGCAGGAACAGCAGCTGTAGGGTTAATAGCGGGTGATGTGACTGATGTGGCCATTTGGTCGGCAACATTGCCCTCGATGCCTCTATGCCCAGGCACCCAGCATATAATGACATGCTGGTTAGTTGAGTATGCTCTACAAAGAACAGAATAGAGCTCACTGAGAACAAGGTTTTTCTGTTTACAGGGTGACTTCAAGGCTTTTCCGACGCTTTGGGAGTCTGTAAATATAATAGTTTTTTGAAGTTTTGATTTCTTTATATGCTTTACAGCTGAAAATATTGCGTAGGCCTCAGCCGTAAAGATGCTTGTTTCGGGGTGGAGTACGCCGGATTCCGAGAAGGACGGAGCGACGGCTGCATAAGATACCCCGACATGCGATTTAGAAGCGTCTGTGTAAAATTCTGTGCACGAGTACTTGGACTGTAAGTCTAGGAAATGCATTCGGATTTTGACCTCTGAAGCGTCCTTTGTAATCTCTACAAATGATATATCACATGCTACTACCTGCCACTCCCAAGTGGGTAAAAGCTTGGGTGAAGGCATTAAGCGATGTTCGAGGAGTGGGATATCCATTTCTTCGCTAAGCTCCCTGACACGCAGTGAGAAAGGCTGTCTTACGGAGGGACGATTACGAAAAAGTGTAGCACACGTCATATCGTTAACGGTATTAAAACACGGATGCTGATGATTGGAGTGGACTTTAAGGAAATCTGTGAAGCTGATGTATGATCTCTGCAGATGGAGTGACCATTCATTCGATTCTACACATAGGCTTTCAATGGGGCTTGTTCTGAAAGCGCCGGTGGCCAGGCGGATACCTAAATGGTGAACGGGATCTAGCATCTTTAGTGCGCTTGGGGCAGCAGAGTGATATACTATAGCACCATAATCCAGTCGCGATCTAATGAGGCCCTTGTAAAGATTCGTTAAACAGTTCCTGTCGCTGCCCTATGTTGTGTGAGATAGAATCTTCATTAGGTTCATTGTTTTTAGGCATTTTCCTTTGAGATATTTTATGTGGGGAATGAAAGTTAGCCTAGAGTCAAGTATGATGCCTAAAAACTTGTGTTCTTTGTTCACAGGTATTTGCTGTCCATACAATTTCTACACAGGGATCTGGGATAAGGCCTCTCTTTCTTGTGAAAAGAACACAAGAATTTTGGGGGGGTTAACTTTAAACCCCTTTTCGTCTGCCCACTTGGACACCTTGTTCAAGCACTGCTGTACCTGTCTCTCGCATACTGCGAGGTTACATCACTTGAAGCCTATATGTATATCGTCTACGCAGACGGAATAAAGAAGAGCCGGTGGTAATGAGGCACGGAGTGTGTTCATCTTAACGATAAAGAGTGTGCAGCTGAGCACACCTCCTTGGGGTACACCAGTTTCCTGAATAAATGGACGTGACAATACATTGCCGATTCTGACACGGAAGGTACGATTAGGCAAATAGCTTTCTATTAGGCTTAGCATATTGCCATGGATGCCCATTCGCGACGAGTCTCTCAGGATTCCGTAACGCCATGTTGTGTCGTACGCCTGCTCCATACCGAGGAATACCGATAAGAAAAACTATTTATGCACAAGTGAGTCCCGGATATTTCCTTCAATGCGCACAAGGTGATCAGTTGTGGATCGCCCTTCTCTAAAGGCACACTGATAGGGATCAAACATTTTGTTCAGTTCAAGGAAATGTATGAGTCGTCGATTAACGATTTTTTTCAAATAGCTTACATACGCAACTTGTGAGAGATATGGGACGGTAACTTGCCGCCGAGGAAGGATCTTTACCTTGCTTCAATACAGGGACCACAATCGCTTCTTTCCATGCGGACGGAAGGTATCCGGCAGCCCAAATAGTGTTGAAAAGTGCGAGTAGTGTCAGTTGTGTATCAGCGTGTACGTTCTTAATCATGTCATACATGACTCTGTCGGGTCCCGGTGCAGAGGTCTTACATGCGATGAAGGCAGCTCTCAACTCAGCAATACTGAAAGGAAGGTTATGCGGTTCGTTCTGTCGACATTTGCGTACGAATGGCTTACATTCTTGTCTCTGTTTATATATAAGAAAGGGTTGTGAATAATGGATTGAGCTTGAAACACGCTCAAAGTGCTCCCCAAGACAGTCTGCCTGGTCCTGCAAGGTATTCCCTTGGTCATTCACCAGAGGCAACGGATGAATTTGGTGCCCCTTTAGCTTTCTTAAGCCGTTCCACACTTTTGCCTCCTGTGTGTATGAATTTATACACGATAGAAACCTCATCCAGCTTTCTCTCTTTGCCTGACGTCGTGTCCGCCTTCCCTGTGATTTAATGCGTTTCAATTCAATTACATTTTCTGCACTTGGCGATCTACCCAATATGTCCCATGCTTTATTCGGTCTCTTTCGCGCCTCTCTGCAGTCTTCGTTCCACGAGGGGACACGTCTTTTAAGTGAACCACCATTCGTTTGTGGGATACACTTTTGACCAGCATTAATAATAACAGCAGTAAACTATGCAACAGCATCGTCGATACTAAAATTGTTTATAAAATCTTGTGTTAAAAAGGTAAATCTTTAAAATGCTCCCAGTCAGCCGATGCTAATTTCCATTGAGGAATATTGGGAGGGTGATCATGCTACGTTATTAAGTTTAAAGTTACGGGGAAGTGGTTACTTCCAAAAGGATTGTTCATGACATTCAAGGTCAGACATAAGAGAAGCAGATCCAATTGCTAGATCTATTGATGAGTACGAATCGTGTTGGGCGTTATAGTAGGTCGGCTCCTTCTTATTAAAAAGGCAGGCACCACAGGTCCGAAGAAAATTTTCGATGAGTCGACCTCTCGCGTCGCATCGCGAGTCTCCCCACAACGTGTTGTAAGCGTTATAATCTCCCACGAGAACGTAAGGTTCGGGAAGCTGGTCAATGAGGTTATAAAAATCAGTTTTTCCGAGAATATAGTTTGGGGGTACGTATATAGAACATACAGTGACCAATTTATTAAAAAGAATTGCCCGAATTGACACTGCCTCAAGGGCCGTCTGAAGGGGTACATGTTGACAAGCTACAGACTTGTCTACAACTATTGCTACACTTTCCGGAAAATGGCGTATTGCCGGAGAAAGTTGGATTGTGTAGATTTGAGGTGTGTCTCTTGAACAGACAGCACCTTAGGATTAAACCTGTGTAGGATTCCTTTGACGTCATCGAGGTTGTGTAGGAGTCCTCTTACGTTCCATTGTATTTATTTCGTATTCACGTTGAAAGTATTTTTGTGCTGTGTGTTAAAGAGACTAACTTAACTTACAGAGCCCTTGTCGTTCCCTGTCATGCGGGCTTTTTCTTTTTTGGAGCGATCGCGAGACTCTCGCGGCTCCTTTGGCGCTTGAGGCCCCGTCTGGCCGGTTGTTGTTGCCATCGCCTCTTGCGAGGCGCTGGACACGCGCTCTTGCGAGCGGTTGGTTTGACGGGAAGGCCTCGTTTGGAGGGACAAGACCTTTGAGGCCACCAGCCCGGAGGTCGATGGCCCCTTCTTGTGAGTTGGGAGAGCAGTGCTAGCTGCAGCCGCCGGGGGGGAGGGCGGATGGCGTCAGTGCCGGCTCACTGTGTGTGGGCAGGACAGCCACCGGAAGCCGTTGCGACGCTGCCCCCTGACGCGCCACTTCGGCAAAGGTGTTCTTTGGCAGGTAGGATACCCGTCTGCGTGCCTTCTTGCACGTTAGATTTCCTTTACTTTAATTGTTACAATTTCCTTTTTTTCCAGGATGGGCACGACCGCGAGTATGCGGCGTGCTCCCCATCACAGTTCACACAATGTAGCGAGTTTTCACAAGACTCAGATGAGTGTTCTTGAGCACTGCATTTCGCACATGTTTGCGGGCCTCGGCAGTTCTGAGAGCTGTGGCCGAATCGCTGGCCTTTAAAGCATCTAAGAGGACTTGGAACGTGTGCCCTGACACGAAGTTTGCTGTATCCGGCCTCGATGGACTCGGGCAGGACACTTGAGCCGAAAGTGAGCACCAAGTGCTTAGTCTTGATTTCTTTGCCGTCGCGCCTCATCCTAATTCTTTTAACGTTTATTACATTCTGCTCACTGAAGCCCTCCAAGAGTTCAGCCTCGGTTAGCTCCATTAAATCATCATCTGAAACAACGCCATGAGTGGTGTTCATAGTACGGTGTGGGGTCAGTGTTATTGGGATGTCCCCAAATGACACTAATTTCAGCAGTTTTTCATATTGTATCTGATCGCGGAGCTCCACAAGCAGATCACCGCTTGCCATTTTCGATGCTTTGTAACCTCGGCCCAGAACTTCAGTCAGAGACTTCGAGACAACGAAGGGTGAGATCATTTTCACTGTCTTTTCAGGCTTATCAGAGTGGATGACGGAAATCGTGGAAAGTTTTGTGTTCTGTTGCCAAAAAATTGAAATACATTTTCGGTGCGCCCTCGTTTCTGAGGATGATCAGGGAGTTTAGGGAAGGCGCTGTACATGAGTATAGCTGGGATTTTCGGCAGCGACGCCAACCACCCACCAACGAGCCCAACGCGGGTACGTGACAGGAGTTCCTGTAATGGGAATCCTGCCAACGCCAGTTGTACATCACTGCTATAACCAAATACAGCATAAGCAAGACTGGCTAGCCACACAAGGTTAACCCTTGCCGCCCAGAAATTTGGAAGTGAGGAGAAGATAATATGAGACAGGAAAGAAGAGACAGTTAAAGAGAGAGAAAAAGTGTTGAGAGGGGGACAGGAAAAGGCGACTGCCGATTTCCTCCAGGTGGGTCAGTCTTGAGGAGCCGTCTATGTGAAGCAGAGGCCAAAGAGGTGTGTTGCCTCCACGGGGAGGCCTTAGAGGTCCGAACACCCGGCATCGACTCAACCCCCAGGATCCCCCTTTCCCCAGACACGGCTAAGCCACGCAAGTCTACACGCGGGAGGCTCCAACCCTCATGTGCTCGATTCTAAACGCCTGCTGATGCAGACGCCCCTGTGGGGTGTGGATCCATGTTTGTGGTAATGCAACGCAAGATATATGCTGTGTCGCGTGACTCTTTAGTAGTATTGTTAAATTCTATTGGGTTGTAACCAATGTTGCCGCTCTTTATCTGGTTCATGGCAAGTTCGGGGAAGTTCAGGTCAGCAGGTACCTTGTTCCGGCCATGTGAAGATATTCGATGAAGTTTCTCTGCGAAGATCTCTTTAAAACTTTAGCAGCTAGTATCAAAATGTAATCATGTGAATTGAGAGCAAATGTACATGCTACAGAATAGTTCATTTTCGCCTGCCCTCTGTTTTATTTCTGGATTCGCAATGATCAGATTCACTGCTTCTTGCTCATAGGTAAGTAGGCGGTGGCTGTCTCGGCGATGCCGATATCTCTATTCTAGTGAAAGACAATGTGAGCTACTGTTCTTTCAAGCATTCCGCAAATGCGGCTCGCTATCAAGCACCAAACTTTTATGTCTAAAAAAATGACTTAGAGAAGTAAACGCCCTGTATTCCTTTTCACCTTTCAGTAAGCTTACCATATTGCTCAGTGTTAGCATGCAGGTTAGGTTACAAAAAGCAATAATCGAGAATAAACAGTGCTTGGATGGCGAAAAAACATATGAATCAGATCACTTTTTTTGTCAATTACTTTTTGGGAAATAGTAGGCTAAGTAAATGGTGATATGGCTACACTGTAAAGAATGGATAAGATGAATGGGCGATGGAGACAACAATTGTGGACATTGTGTGAGCCACATTTTTCACGTTTTTTCACTCACTAAGCAAGAACTAATGCAGTGAGCCAGCATAGGTTACTTTCCTGGTGCATCAGCATCGCCTTTCTACAGTCGACTTCCGTCAATTCTAGCCTGCCAGCACCAACTAAATTGATCTAATTATTCGGTGAGTCGAATTAAACATGCAGAAAATGCTAAAACACCGCTGATTTATATGCCAGTATGTACTCCACTTTAAGAAGCCTATGAAAGAAACTTACGGCAACTTTCTATTTTCCAAAGTATAAAACTGAACTGCAAATGACTGAAAACATTGAACCGAAGTGGAAACCTAACGCATACCTCATTTTTTTTAATATCCGCTGATTTTCTAAAGTAAACCTTGTTGCAATACAGCCATGTTATGCGGTAAAGCGTATGAATGCTGAAAATATGGTTTTAGTTCCGCTCTCGAATGCACAGTGCAGGCAGTTTTCGGCTCCATTTCCCTCGAAAACAAAATGCGCCCTTCAGAACCAGGTGAATAGCATAATCAGACATTGTGAGCTTCCGTTATTGACTGAATATCTTCCTAGGGTGGGTCGAAAATATGGGTTTAAGACGGCAGATGACGTTTGTTTAATGAATTTACTGTCCCCTAAGCCCTGCCGAGACAGACGCTCCCACTTAAAGGGGTTGTTATTCGGGTCAGGTGCATGCCTGCGGCTTCGTCAAGTTCGGATTATCTGGCAAATGCCAATTTTAGGATCAAAATATCAAATGTTTAGGGCCGTTGAAATGCATGGGAGCTGGCCAGGCCCTTTCGTCAGGATCGAATTAACGGAAACATTAAATTAACCAGAGTTGGATTAACGGAAGTCAACTGCAAACACTTGTCTGTTAAACCAGGAGTTGCTATTTCAATATGTAGTTTTCTGATATCAATGTGGTAATGGTGCTAAATTCAGCGCACCTTGAGACTTGAAGCATTGGAACATACAAGAGGTAGAACATATTAATAGCTGCTGAATTTGTCTAAGTTGGCTGTATTATGTGCATTGCATGTGCTTGCTTTTTGGGAATGTGGTCATTCTGTAAAATAAAACTGCATTTGTTTCAAATAAATTGATGAATCTATGCTTGTGTGTTTTCCTGTGCTCTCTGTTCTGATTGTGTGTTTGAAAGTGCAGTGACTGCAGACAAATCCACAAGGTTTCGATTTATCATGTCAGGAAGCATTTTGGCTCGATAAAGGAGCCTCAGTGCCTTCCATGCACACACACTGTCTTGCGAATAAACAAATTAAAAGAAAAAGAATAACCTTTTCTCACGGATTTGAAAACCTGCTAGTATTAAAAACAGAGTGAAGCTGCACAAATCCAATTTACTGCAAGTATTACTGATAAAGCCTCTTATCTGTGCAAAGTATGTGCATGTAGTGCTGGCTTTGCCTTGGAAGAGCCCTGCAACAGCTTTCACCACACTGCTTGCTACAACATTGCTGTATTTTTCAACCTGAGAGCAAAACTGCAGTTGATCTGTAGAAATTCAGTAGCACAATGAACAGCTTTTTCTGCATGTTTTATGCACTCCTGGCCAGGGACTTTTCGTCCTGTAGGCAAAACAGATGGTCGCCTCGGGCGGCATTTTAGGAACAGCACAACATACCATAGAAGCCCCTTGTTCACCAGCAGGTTTTACCAGCGAGAGTGGAGAGGAGTGCAATAACTGGACTGTACATGTTGCGGAAAAATATCTTGAAACGCTGTTGCTTGTGGCGCCCAATTACAATGCCATGCTTGTAGACCCCAACATGGAGCAACCCCATTTTACTTTATTATTTAGAATACTGTAAGCTCACAAGGACGGTTACAGGGTGGGCTAAGCCTATACAATAGAGTAAAATCTGTCGTCGATCAAAATACACATCACAAGAAAAGATACTCTAATAATACAACTTATTAAAAATAAAACTCAAATTCTGTTGAAAAAAAGTCAAGCCATCAACACCATTGAAAACTTCATGACCAAGGTTATTTCACATAGCTATAGTGCGAACAATAAATGAATATTTGTACACATTACTCGTGAGTTATTAGGTAAAAAAACATTCTTCCAGGTGGGTGCAGGTGAGTTGAGTCAAATCTACCGTTTGACTACTGATAACGGAACTTTAGGCAGGCTATTTTTCTCCAGAAATTGGCCGTTTGCAGTCCTGCCCTTGTTAACAGGGCTGTTGCATATTGCGTTCGATAGGAAGAGTAAATAAATATTGCTGCCAATTTTTGAACACGTTCAAGCTTATTGATTTGGTAATGCTAATGAGAATCCCTAATTACACTGGCATATTCTAAGCCTGGGCATAAATGATGCTCTTACTAAAATTTACTTCCGAATTATTCTACCAACGTGGTGTGGCTATCTATGATCACCGTATAAAACTGGGGTAAACATTGCATGTCTAAAAAGTACAAAAGCTGGAATAATTGTAATGAGTGACCTGTAGTCATCTGAAACGTGTAACATTGCAAGAATGGGCCAAGCTCATTTAAACATTGCAGAGTTCAAGAAGTCCTGGCACAATCTTTTTCTTACGCGAATGTAGCTGTCAATTAGTTAATTACACTATGAAACTTTATATTTCTTTTGTGCACAAGCAATATATTATCTTAATGCGAACAGCAAAAAATACCAAAGGCAATTACATTGCAATTTCAATGCTTGCAATTGCAATTCTTTCCTGCCTAAGTAAACTTATTGAGAAATTAGTTGTTAAACGTCTTAACAACTACTTAACAAAGTTTAAGTTGCTAAAAAACAACCAATTTGGTTTCCGCTCTGGAAGTTCCACTAATCTAGCTGTGCTGTCTCTGACTACATAAAAAATTTATCGATTCGAGAAACTTAGTCGGATCTGTTTTTTAGACTTTACTAAAGCATTTGACAAGGTTAAACATCGGGTACTGTTTAATAAACTTTAGTCTTATGGTATAACCGGTCCTGCTCTAAAATTCTTGCAAAGTTACTTACTTGACCGGCAATATGCTGTACATGTAGCAAATACTTCTTCTGTAACAAAATGTATTAACCAGGGTGTACCACAGGGCTCAGTATTAGGTCCTTTGCTTTTCATTCTATATATTAGTGATCTTCCGGATTCTCTTAGCTCCTCAAATACGACCATTGCGTTTTATACGCAGATGACACAACCATATATTCATCTGATAAATGTATTGCTGCTCTTCCTTCAAAGTTAAATATTGCATTGAGTAAGATTTTGAAATGGTGTAGTTACAATTACTTGGTTCTTAATCCTCTAAAAACTAAATATATGTTGTTTAAAAGTGCTCAGAGGTCCTTAATCTTTATTCTTGAACTAAAGCTTGGAATCCATTCAATTCCCGCTTGCACCGGTGTTACTTTTCTTGGCATACATCTTTACTCTAACCTTACATTTCGCTGTCACTCCCAACATCTCAAGCTAAAGACTGCGTTTGGTATCCGCGCACTAATCAAAGGTCGTCCTTTTTTCTCTCGTGAGGCTCTGCTAACGTTGTATTTTGCTTTCATTCATAGTCACATTAATTACGGTATGGTTTCATGGGGCAACACGTACGCTTGTCACTTATCAATTCAACACATCCAAAATCAGTCAATACGCATTATCACTTCTAGTACTATGCAATCCAATGCTTCTGTGTTACTTCGCTTGTACAGTATCTTGCCTGTTATTAATTTGTTCCAGTTTAACATAGCTGTCTTACTCCACAAGTTGCTTCGTAATAACCTTACGTTTCCGTTCATTGCAGTTGACCTTTTGCAGAATAAAAATGTAACCAGACTTGCGGCTAATAACAATTTCTTGTTACCCATGGTTCATACCAATTTACGGCAAAAACATCTACATTCACAGCAATTTCTCTTTCGAGTGAATTACCATCAACTATTAAATCATGCACTTCCCTCGAAATCTTTAAAAAGTTATTTAAGCGTCATTTCCTGCCATAACTATACTACGATCCTGGCGGTGTATCTTAAACTTCTCTCTCACATGTCACTTCTTAGGTTTCATCCATGTTGTTTTCATGCATGCTTGTTCTCGGGTTTCTTTCTTACCACGTTCTTTCATGTTTGCTTGATTGAATTGAATTGTTTAATAATGTATTTACTCTGTCGATGTTGTTTGATAATAGCGTTCATTTGCTGTGTATAGATATCACCACGTTGTATTATTTACCAAGGGTCCCACTACAGTTCTTTCACTTTGGGACCCTTGTCTGTATAATATTGATGTTGTAACAACTTTTTTGGAACTAATAAAATTTGAATCTGAAAAAAAAGGCAGTGTGGCTCCTTGATTTCGTGACATCATGGCATGGTAGATCACAAGCAAATGATGCTGGCCCAGTTTGTGAGTAAGCCATGCCGTTATTCTGCTATTGAATACCGAGCATGTCAAGGCCTCTCTGCACCGCAACATTGGTCTTTTAGGGGCGAAGCACCTTAGGGCCGAGCCTTGTCCCTCGTCGTCCGTTGTCTGTCCGTAGCTCTGGTTTGCATGGAGACCGCTAGGGGTGCTGCGGTGCACAAGGGCTATATAAGCGCTGTATATACTGTAGACATGTATAAATGGATATATTGTAAAGGATAGACACAAAGACACAGCACCCGTTCCTGGGCCGGCTGTTCTATTCTCTGCCCGTCGTCTTTTTCCTCCAGCACGCCCGGCCAGTTCACTTGCCTTTACACTCGGCCACGCTGCAAGTTTCCGGTGCGCTTGCAACTAAGCAACTTGTCCAGGGTTTGAGGTCGTCGTTGGTGATCCGTCCAGCGCGCAACCAGCTTCTCTGGAGGTCGGCACTGACTGTTGCGCTCTGGTCGCAGGTCCCGCCGACGATTATCTCGCCGCAGTTGGGAAGACGGGGCAGGCGATCTTGGACAGTGAACCACCGTCTGTCTCACAATGCGGGATCGGTCGCACTGGTTGCAGTCAGTCGTAGTACGAAGGTGCTTCGAGGTGATCAAACCGGCTCGTCTTGACAAAACGTCGCACACAACCGGGCTGTGCTCTTCAAAAGCCGTACCGTCGGCAGGATCTGTTAGGCCTGTGATGTGCATTGTGAAAGGCGGTGTTGCAAGCTTTTGAAGGCCTACGCAGGGGACGGCTGGGTCTGCGCCGGAACCGATGGTCTCTTGCGCGCCTTTCGAGATGGCTTCTCGTGCGTATTGCGCGTTGATAGTCGCTTGTGCGTCTTGTAGTTTGTTAGCAGCGAATGAATATCTCCGCATTCGGCCAATGACGGCTGCGAAGTAAGGAGTTGGGGTTCCGACCGGGTATGAAGTATTTCATGTTTAGGATCCGTGGACAAATTGGTGGGGTCCAGTAGTTGTAGCGCTCCATCATCAGAGCTCGACGAAATATTAGACGGTACTACTACCGTCTATATTACGGTACTGTTAGACGAGGACGGGCTCGCGATACCCAGCGGGAAAGAGGGCCGGTGCTCTTGAACTGCAACCTCGTTTTCGGCGCCTGTAGTTCCGAGCTGAGCCTTGAGTATGTGCCCGGCGGCCTCCCGGCAGTGGGCCAAAGATGGGGCGGTGGTCCGCCGAGTGCTATCCCCCGCCTGGTGTGGGGCTGATATCGTCGTCCGGTGAGCCGGTGTTGTCGGTTGGTGATGCGCCGCCCGTAGGTGGGTCGACGCAGGAGCGGCGGTCGCCACGCGCTTCTCACCGTCTGGGATGAAGCCGACGGCGACACCCGGTGAGCCGGCTGCTGTGTCGGGGCACCCTGCGGAACTTTCTGCCGGAGGAACACAGGGTACACCTGCCGAAGCGTCGAGACTGTCTCGCTCAGAAGCGCCGCGCGAAGAAAGGCGGTGATCGGACTCACCGCAGGCATAGGAAAGTGGGCCGAAAGCAGCTATCAGAGCTGCGCTCCATTCAGGCCACGACCCATGTTTAATGCCTACGTAGTTGTCCCAAGCCTTGGCGGCACCGCAAACTGGTTTCGCAGCAACCAGCCATCTTGTGTGGTCTGGCCATGCATGACGATCACCTATGGCATTGATGTTGCGAACCCAAAGGATAACGTCGTCTTGAAAGCCGCGAAACGTCGGTATGTCCACGAACGCCGGCCGCAGAGAAGCGTGGACGGCGTTCCCAGGAAGGACGCAACCGCTGACGAATGCGAAGGCGCTCGTCATACCCTGGAGCTGTTGTGTCAGCAACGAGATGGCTCGCATAACGTCCGTCAAGCTGCCGGCTGAGTTGCCTGTTGAGCCAGGGGTGGAATCCGCGCACCCTGAGGCGTCAGCAGCGGCCGTACTACTCGGGCCAGCCGGACCAGTGCCCAAGGGAGCGTGAACAGCATCATTTGAGCTAGAACTGGTGGCGGCCGTGGTACTCACCGCAGCCGGAAGCAAGGTCAGGGGAGCGTGAACAGCATCCCTAGCTGGCTGAGATGGCGATGATATCACGGGGCAGGGATCCAGGGCATGGGAAGCGTGGAGGCATTCGCTGGCCACGGCGAGGATCCATGTCCAAGGCAGCGTGGACGGCATGCCTTGGCGGATCGGCGGTCGAAGTAGTCCCAGGCGCGGCATCTATGCCAAGGGAAGCGTTGACGGCGTTCCTTCGCCAGAAGGACCCTGGACGGCGCGATTCCGGAGGATGCAAGACCTCCGCAGCATGGTGCTGAAGGCTGGAGCGCCTTAAGACTCGTCGGCTGCGCCATTGTAAAGGAGAGACACAAAGACACAGCACCCGTTCCTGGGCCGGCTGTTCTATTCTCTGCCCGTCGTCTTTGTCCTGCAGCGCCCGCCTTCCGAGCGCTCGCGGCCAGTTCACTTCGCCTCTACAATATACACATATATATACACACATGGCGTTTTAGCGAACATTGTTAAAGTATATTTCGACTCGAAGAGGCGGACATTACTTGCACAAGAAATTGCAATGCATAATCGAATCATAACAATAATTCACTAATTAGGTTTTTAACTAATTACCTGATGGCCATATTGCAATTTACAACTTGTAGCAGGGGAGTTTGCAAGGAGGATCCACTTGGAATTAATTCTCAGGTTGACACCAGTTTCAAGATACTAATTGCCGAACTTTGCGGAGAAATGCATTGGCGTCCCAGGTAATTGTGTACTTTAATGCATAAAGCGACGTTTTGTTAAGATATTAACTGGAACTACTAAGATACTATATATATATATATATATATATATATATATATATATTGTTACGCGAAGCACGAGTCAGTCAGATGGGCAACTATTTACAGGTTGTATTTACAACAGCGGTTGCAGCACTGACCGGTTAGGTTCACAGCGCGAGCCCAGCTCGTTATTCCTCTTCTTTTCTCCAGTGATGGCACCCGCGCGCCTCGGTCAAACAATCAAATACCACACGCGTGTAGCATAAACCCCGGCGGCATAAGCGACGTCCCGGAGCGTCTAAATGTCATCACTGGGAGGGTGATACTGCTTCAGTCGTGTAACGTGCACGATACCGCTGAACTGGGAAGCAGATGGGGCGTCAGGGGCGATCTTGTAGGTGACGGGAGTCACGGCACGAAGCACTCGGTGGGGGCCTGTGTAACGCGACAGCAGTTTTTCTGACAGGCCGACCTGACGTGACGGAGACCATAGAAGCACCAAAGAACCAGGCGGGAAGCGCACGTCTCGGTGTCGCTGGTCGTACAAACGCCTTTGACTCTCTTGGGAGTTCAGAAGGCGGTTACGGGCAATTTCCCTTGCGTGAGCAGCGCGGGCGACGGCATCAAGTGCATATTCACTGGTGGGTGCCGCGTGAACAGGGAGAGTTGTGTCGAGGGGCAGTGCTGGTTCTTGGCCGAACAGGAGGAAAAATGGGGAATAGCCGGCTGTGTCGTGGCGCGAGGAATTATAGGCAAAGGTGACAAACGGCAGAGTGAGGTCCCAGTCTGTGGGGTCTGAAGAGACATACTTCGCGAGCAAGTCTGTGAGAGTGCGATTAAGACGCTCCGTGAGGCCACTTGTTTGCGGATGGTATGACGTGGATAGCTTGTGCCTCGTGGCACAGGACTGCAGGATGTCCGCGATAACTTTTGACAGGGATGTCCGGCCACGGTCTGAGAAGTTGTCGCGGAGCTCCATGTAATAAAATCACGTCGCGTAAAAGAAAATCGGCAACATCTGTGGCGCAGCTTGTAGGGAGCGCTCGGGTGACGGCGTAGCGCGTGGCGTAATCTGTGGCCACAGCGATCCACCTGTTCCCGGAGGTAGAAAGAGGAAAGGGACCAAGTAATCTAAACCAACCAGAAAGAATGGCTCCGCGGGAATGTCGATTGGTTGTAGGTACCCAGCAGGTAGCGTCGATGGTGTCTTGCGTCGCTGGCATTTATCACACGCAGCTACGTATCTTCGAACGGAGCGAGCAAGCCCAGGCCAAAAGAAGCGTCGGCAGATCCGGTCGTAGGTACGTGACACACCGAGGTGACCGGCAGTGGGGAGGTCGTGAAGTTCGTGGAGAACAGCCGAGCGAAGGTGTTTAGGGATCACAAGGAGTAATGCTGGGCCGTCGAGGTGAACGTTGTGGCGGTAGAGTGCGCCATCTTGAAGTGTGAATAAGTGAAGGGAACTGTCGGCAAGTGGAGCTTCCAGGCGGTCATTGATGACACGCAAGGACGGGTCACGGCGCTGCTCGTCGGCGACATGGACTAGTGGAAAAACAGAGAGAACGCAGGCGTCGGTGTCAGGCTCAGACGTAGAGGTCGGGTCTTCGACTGGGTAGCGAGAGAGCCAATCTGCGTCCTGGTGTTGGCGTCCCGACTTGTACGTCACTGTGTAGGGATATTCTTGTAGTCGGAGAGCCCAACGACCGAGCCGGCCAGTAGGATCCTTGAGCGACGAAAGCCAACACAGCGCATGATGGTCTGTGATTACTGAGAAGGGCTTGCTATATAAATATGGGCGGAACTTTGAAACAGCCCAGACGAGAGCAAGACATTCGCGCTCGGTAATCGAATAGTTGCGCTCTGCAGTTGTCAGGAGTCGGCTAGCGTAGGCTATAACGCGGTCGTGTCCGTGTTGGCGTTGCGCTAAAACGGCGCCGATCCCATAACCACTGGAATCGGTTGGGACATTTGTTGCTGCGGACGGGTCAAAGTTGGCCAAGGTCGGTGGATTAGTCAGAATCGTGATAAGGCGTGAAAATGCGGCAGCCTGAGGGGAACCCCACGTAAAAGGCACGTCTTTCTTCATAAGTTCTGTGAGTGGTTGAGTGACTACTGCGAAATCTTTCACGAACCGTCTGAAATGAGAACAGAGCCCCACAAAACTCCGGACGTCTTTGACAGACTGAGATACAGAGAAAGCCGTTACTGCTCGAACCTTCTCCGGGTCGGGTTGTACTCCGGAAGCATCGACGAGATGGCCGAGCACTGTAATCTGTCGGCGCCCGAAGTGGCACTTCGATGAGTTTAACTGAAGCCCAGCCTTGTGGAAGACGTCAAGGATGGCTGCAACGCGCTCAAGGTGCATCTCAAATGTAGGAGAAAACACAAGGACGTCGTCGAGGTAACAAAGGCAAGTTGATCATTTGAAACCTTGAAGCAGAGAATCCATCATCCGTTCGAACGTGGCGGGGGCATTGCATAAACCGAACGGCATAACTCTAAATTGGTAGAGGCCATCTGGAGTGACGAAAGTGGTCTTTTCTTGATCTTGCTCATCGAAGGAAATCTGCCAATAACCAGATCGAAGGTCAATGGACGAAAAGTGTTTGGCACCGTGAAGACAATCAAGAGCGTCGTCAATTCTTGGTAAAGGGTAAACGTCCTTCTTAGTGATTCGGTTTAGGTGGCGGTAATCAACGCAGGAACGCCACGTGCCATCTTTCTTTTTGACGAGCACGACAGGCGACGCCCAAGGACTCGACGAGGGCTCAACAATGCCTTTGGCGAGCATCTGGTTTACTTCCTGCTAAATAACTTGCCGCTCTGCCGTGGATACACGATACGGTCGGCGGTGAATGGGAACAGCATCACCAGTGTTTATCGGATGCTGAACAAGGGACGTCTGACCAAGTGGGCGATTTTCAGTGTCAAATATGTCGCGGTAGGACAACAAAAGGCGATATAGGGCGGCTGCTTGGTCAGGGGCGAGGTCCGGAGCGACCATGGGACGTAATGGGCCGTCGAGGTTCAAGGCATCCTGTGGGTAATCAGGAGGATCAGGAGACGCGTCAGCTGCAAAAGCAGTGACGTGGTCCTCTGCCACAGACCGGAGCGTGGCCACCACTATGCCTGCAGGTAACACTTGCTTCGTCAAGCCAAAATTGATGACGGGGAGACACATCCGATTAGCGGCAAGGGTAACGACGGAGTGTGGCACAGAGACGTCGCGCGCCAGGAGGACGTCACGAATAGGTGCAACGACATAATCGCCATCAGGCATGGTTGCCGTTGAGGCCAATTCGACGAAGGTTAGGGCTTTTGGAGGTAACCGAACAAACGCTGTAGTGCAGAGGGTGTTTGGTTGTTCGGGGCGAACGTCGGAAACAAGAGGAAGCTCGAGGCACAGCGTACCGGTGGAACAGTCGATGAGGGCAGAATGCGTCGTCAGAAAGTCGAGCCCGAAGATGAGGTCGTGAGGGCAACTGGTCAGCACGGTGAACAGGACTGGAACGTGGCGGCCAGCAATTCCTACGCGCGCAGTGCACATACCACTGACGGCAACAGTGGCGCCATTGGCGACGCGTACGGCCCGAGTGATGGCAGGCGTAAGAACTTTTTTGGGGCGACGACAAAGATTAGAGCTCATTATGGACACTTGGGCTCCAATATCAACCAATGCCTTGAATGGAACATCATCCACGTCCACGTCAATTAGGTTCGCATTCGTGAGGACCTTGAGCGGAGGATTTGTACAGGACGGACGGGATGCAGCACTACATCCAAGAGCTGCATGGCCTAGTTTTCCGTCCGGCGGTTTGGCGAGGAAAAGCGGCGAGGTTGGGGTGACGGGGAGCGACGGCGTTGAGGCGACGGCGATCGCCAGGAGGAGCGGCTGTCAGGGGCATCAGAAGTAGAGTACGGACAGCGAGGTGAGTAACGGCGAGCGTCGGCGTATGGGCGAAGAGCAGGGAATGAGCTCAGTACGGCGGCATCCAGGTGCTGCGGCAGTGGCGGAATACGTGACCAACTCGGTGGCAGCGGAAGCAGATCGGTTTGTCGTCGCGGGTACGCCATTCAGCAGGATTGCGTGGTCGGGGAGCGAAATACTGGTCGTTGAAGAATGTGGCCATGGGAATGGATGCCGAATCAGGTCGGGAGACAGCAGGCGGTAGGGATGCCAAGGTTTGCAATTTCTTGCCGCACAACTGCTTGTATAACGGAAATAGTAGGGGCCGCTGGGTCAAAGGTACCGTCGAGGGATAGTGGATTAAGGGGGGCCGGACTCGCCGCTTCAATCTCACGGCGAACAATACGAGTGACGTTCTCTTGAAAAGGTCGTGTGGCAGAAAGAGCGGAGCAAGAGGACGTGGCAGGGGTGTTTGGGAGCCGGGAAAACTGTGGGACGACGCCGCGGCTTTTGGCAACCTCGAAGCGGCGGCATTCTTTGACGATGGCGTCGACAGTAGAGACGTCGTTATAGACGAGCAAATTGAAGGCGTCGTCCGCGATGCCTTTTAGGATATGGCCCACCTTGTCAACCTCGGTCATGTGCTCGTCGACTTCCGGCAAAGCGCGAGCACTCCCTGTATGTAGGCGACATGCGATTCTGTCGACGACTGGACACGGGTAGCAAGCTCCTTTCGCGCAGCCTGTTGGCGACCTGACGGGTTGCCAAAGAGGTCGCGAAGCTTCTCTTTGAAAGTGTCCCAGCTGGATATCTCAACCTCATGGGTGCGAAACCAGACAAGCGGTGTCCCGTCCAGATAATGTATCACATTGGCAAGCATGATGGTAGGGTCCCAGTGGTGGCTTCGGCTAACACGCTCATACATGCTGAGCCAGTCGTCGACGTCAACGCCATTTTGGGCGGAGAAGGTTCCAGGATCACGGAGACTAGGAACCGTAACGTACGTTGTGGTAGGCGCCGCAGGTGTAGGTGGCGACGGGGTGTTTCCATCGGAAGCCATGGCTGAGAAGACGACGGTGCGGCCGCTTCGGAGCTCCGTGGCGAGGACGGGGAACGTTCCACCTCCACCACGATGTTACGCGAAGAACGAGCCAGTAAGACGGGCAACTATTTACAGGTTGTATTTACAACAGCGGTTGTTGTTGTTGTTGTAGCCTATCACGCCTGTGACTCCTACCCACGGAGGGGGATTGGCCAAGAAATGGGTGGATTATTCCAAATTAATATTGAGGATGCAGCACTACGATACAGCGCTACAACAGCGGTTGCAGCGCTGACCGGTTAGGTTCACAGCGCGAGCCAAGCTCGTTCTTCCTCTTCTTTTCTCGAGTGATGGCGCCCGCGCGCCTCGGTCAAACAATCAAATACCACAAGCGTGTAGCAATATATACACATAGACGGGGAATTAATGGCTACCCGAATGATCTCCCGGTGCTTCGTCCACTCATCATCATTGACTTCGTGGATATGCGGTGACCTTTCTTTCTTGCACATTTGAGATGTGATGGGAGGAGCCACTTGGAATTTGAGGGTGGTGCTCCATGTTCCCTGAGAAGTGCCAGTATAAAAGTTTTTAGAGCAGACTCATTTTGTGCTGAATGCAAAAAAATGTTTGAGAAGAATTGTGCTGCTGAGGTTGCAGGTTCGATCCTGGCCGTGACGACCTCAGCAGCACAATTCTTATTCGGATGGGGCCGGAATAAAAGGACGCAAGTGTGGATTGGGTGCACTATAAGATCGCTCCGGAAATCGAAATTAAGCCGGAATCTGCAACCATTGCATGCCTCTTAATTTTGTCTTCTAAAACAACAGAATTAAAATAATTTTAGCTAAGATGTTTGAGAAGGGTCAAAAGAATATTTTATTTAGTGAAACAGGTTTTGGAATTCATTTAGAATCGCTCAAAGCAAACCCAGCTTTTTAACGGCACGGTGTCATCTTAAAAGCTGGCATGTGCAACCAGATTAATATAAAAAATTAAGCACAAAGCTCCTATGTCAGTGCTCCTTTATTTGAAAGCAAGAGGGACACTTGTTATTAAAGGTGTCTTCTAAATGCTGCGTAAATATTCATATATGAACATCAAATGGCCCTACATCTAAGGCAGTGTATTTCAAATGGGGGTCCGCAAAACCTGCGCTCACAAAAAAATCAGCCATATTTTTTTTTGTGGCCGCTGCAAGCCTTGAGGCATTCTGGTTGGGGACTGCAGAAATGTTTCCCCTTCTAGAAAGATGAGATGGCTGTAAAGCTTTTGTTGCAGTTTTATATCATATGCATGCGAGCATGCTTTTTCAAGGCTTGCATACTTGAAAAGCAAATACAGGAACAGGTCGAATGTGGCTGCAGATATGCGACTCTGCTTAAGCGTGACTGCATCACGTATTGACAAGCTGTCCAGATTTGTTGAAGTGGCACTTTTTGTTTGACCATTCTTTGCCAAGTAGCAATAAAAGGCACCTGTTTCACGCCCATGTTGTGTTAGTTTATACCCCCCTTGCCCCGTCATTGCAAGTGGCCCCCATAACTTCCACCAATTCACAAGGGGTCCCCGACAGATCCATGGCTGAGGACTACGCATCTAAGGCAATTATCGGGTGTTACGACAACAGGAAGTCGCAAGATTGTTGTTGTGCACTGTTCCTATAGAACCAATATAGGGCGACAACAAAATAGTTGAGCCTAGTGAAGAATTCATTCAAGATCCTTGTGAATTTGGCAGGCTTATTGTTGCTAGTGGATATTCACGCCTAAACCGCATCAGCGTGGCATCACTGATTTCAAGTAATTTTTATTTTGTAATTCTGCCATAGTAAAAGTTCTCGAAACCTGCTAGGCTGCACTTTAACCTAAAAAGCGACACTTTATTATTTTTACATACCACACACCTTTAGCAGCGCTTGAGGTGATGCTGGTAGTAATCTACTATAATTTAAAACATTGTTATCTGAGTGTTATTGTTATTGTCATTGTCATTGTTTTCTTATTATTTTTATATGGTCCTACAATATATTCCCGCTGTGTACAATTGAAATCACTGCCAAGGACAACCGAAACAGTATGATTGCAAACTGCAGAATTCCCCATCTGCGGAGGTGCCTGGCTGCTTGCCGTATGAGGTGCTTTGTGAGCTGGCATTGATGTGTGTAAATCTCAACTGCTCTGCCAGCATCCAAACGGGCTTTGTGATGCACTCTCACCACAAGGAGAGAGACTGTATAATGACTGTTGCCTATGAAATATGGCACACCCATGAAGAGAGATATGCCAGGATTCTCCATGAATGCAGCATCAAATGGCTTAATATCCCAACTTAATTGATAGTATATAATAGTGATATGTAACAAAAGTGCGTGACAAAATAACTAAAAAAGTGACCATGTCTACTTACGATTGAGCCAGAAAAAGAAAGATGGAAACATGTGTTATGAATATGAAAAAAGTGCCTGTAATTCTCCTATTAGCCACAATATGATTATGCACCAACTAACAATACTCTTCAGAGACTCCCCAAGCTGTCACACCATTATCTACAAGATTCTAAGGCCAACATGAAAAATGGGTAGCTGTCAAAATGTTTTTTTTCCGGCTAGACAGGTTCAGGGGAAAAGGATAAAATTATTGTATTCCATATCCTCAAATGAAACACTTGACAATATTGTTACAAGCCACTCTCGCACATTGAAGAAGGTACCAGCAAACCGGCGATGAAGACAATTAAAGAAGCACTCATGGTGTTATTTCGGTTGCAATACAAACCTACACTTGCTCAATTGAAGGTGTCAGTGCACAATTAAACACTGTAGAAAATAAATGGCACCATGTACTGTTATGAAGAACACGGAACAGACATTCCAAGTAAATGCGAAATATATGTAATCCAGCACAACAAGGAGGTATTCGCTGTTGTTGTCAACAAAATTTGGCTAGTCTAAAGGGTAACATTAAATGCAAAAAAACATATAGGCCCACTATACAATGCTTTTGCCAAACTATGCGAAACTGCAATGTGTGCAAGTCGTTATTGACCAGGAAAAGAAAAAAATAATTTGAAGATGGAACGAAAAAGAAATGTTGCAACAACTCAGCAATCAATCATTTGTACTCTCTAGTGACATATGGATAGAGACAGTCGGCGAGCACTGTTATTACATGCGACACATCTGGATCTAGACTTGAACTCATGGCAGTGCTGGAGGGCAAACACCACTCTCACACCTCTGACAGGCATCAGTTATAGTACTGGGTTGGAAGGAAAACGTTTTAAGTATTCCTTCAGAAGTGAAAGCATGTGACCGGAAATTAGTTTAGCATGACTAGAGGAAAATATAATCATTTTCACAAATGTCACATCCAAAAAGTGGCACACCGCTTTGATTTTCAGCTGACAACTATTTTTGCTAAAAGCCTCTGCGTGTAAATACAGCCTGAGGGAGCTTAAATCTAGGTTACACGAAATTGGAAAATATAGCGGCTAACGTAACGCTGAAATTTGCTATCTCGTCAAGTCCAGCAATCCGGGACATCAACTACTGCGACAAAGCCGACCCTGGGCGACGCGGTCGGTCGGCGTAACTCTATGGGAAGCATTTTTTAAAAATCCATTGCTGAGCAATGCCTCATTTTTCGCGAATTACACTTTAGGTACTTAATCCTGATAACGGGCTCACGCTATTTGTTGTGTCTCATTTAATTTCCATGGCTGGATTTTTTTCCTGGGACGCTTTTATAGACCTGTTTAAAATGCATGGGGTGATTTTTTAAATGATGATTGCAGCGCAGCGAGAACTCATCCGTTAATTGCACTCTGGTGGCATATACTCTCGTTCTCCCAAGTTTCGTTTTATTCCGCTATCTGCATTTTTTTTTCCTGAGGCGCTTTTGTTCAGCTACTATGCGGCGATGCAGCACTACAGGGGCAAAAGATTCGTTCGTCGTTGTATTGAAAATAAAGAGCTCGTCGATCACGCTAAAGCTGACTTGAATGTGCAGCTATGATGCACATTCGTGCCCAGATGTACAAGCAAAGATGACCCTGCCCAATTCTGCTGCAAGTAGCGGACCGAGTGGCTTTATGGAATGACAACCAAGCAATAAGCCCGGCTATGCGCGCTATATATTGCCAATTTTGAGCGCATGTTAAAACGTTTTATTTTGTATTTAGAAAATTAAAATTACGTTCTAGCTTAGCCTATGAATACCCATCAGTAATTACACTTAAATAGTGACCAAATAAATAAGTAATCGCATATTAAGCTAATTAACAGAACTATAGTAACTAGTGCGCACTAGTTACTGGCATACTATGTTTAGTTCGCTCAGTTTTACGCACCTGCAATGAAATTAATGTCAAATAAAGTATCATAAAACAAGAAAATCAACAATCAGGCCTGCTTGGAATAAGTATGATGAAGTCAGTAGGGATAATGATTCAGTAATTTTACTGGTATAGGAGTTCTTTTATTCGTGCACGTCGTCATTGCGGCCATTCGCAATTTAAAATAGTGAGCATCTTGCTTAACATTGATAACTGATAACGCTAAGTCAACCTTTCATAAACCATTGCGTCATGGATATCAAATGAAAAGTCATTCAAACAGTGACTCAAATATGATAACTAGGAGTGGCAGGACCGAGATACTAGTGACCACGGATCACTTCACCTAATGTGGAAGCAGTAGGTAGCCTTTATTTATATACGTCGTCATTGATATCAATCCAAAAGTCAATAAATTATTACTTATTTGTTTACCACTGCTGACCAATTACGCGCAGTTATTAGTGATCACTAGTCATACGCTCAGTTCAATTATCTCGCTTTTTATACAGTATAGCTTAGTGGATATCAAATGAAAAATCATATAAAGACTGATTCAGTTATAAAAACTACGAGATGGTAGAACCAATTCACTTGCAATCACAAATCACTTGGTTTAGTATGACAGTGGTAGCTTTGATTCGGGCACGTTGTCATTGGCATCAATAAAAAAGTGATTACATGAGTATCTTTGGTAACCATTATTAACTGATGATGCCCAGTGATTAGTGATCACTAATTATAAGTTACGTTTGATGCGCTCGTGCTTTTAAGCAGCATAGCTGATTCTAAGAGTTGAGAAATGGTCTGCCATTTTGTTTCAGGTGTTGCCCTGAAGGCAATCCTAGTTCTAATAAGGACGCCACGTAGATGTTACCCGCCGTGGTTGCTTAGTGGCTGTGGCGTTGGGCTGCTAAGCAACGAGGTCGGGGGATCGAATCCCTGCCCCCGGCGGACGCATTTCAATGGTGACGAAATGCGAAAAAACCCGTGTACTTAGATTTAGGTGTACGTTAAAGAAACCCAGGTGATCAAAATTATTCCGGAGTCCTCCACTGCCACGCGCCTCGTAATCAGAATGTGGTTTGGCCACGTAAAACTACATAACTTAATTTTTAGATGCGAGAGCATCTTATGCTCGGGGCAGTGTCCGTTCTGCGGCGCCCGCACCCATACTGCGCATGCGCAACTCTCCCATATTTTCCTCTCCTCCGCAGGTGCGGCGCAGCAAATTATTGCAAATAATTCTCTCTCTCTCCCTCGCGCGTTCGCTGTGCGTGTTCACTGTGCGCGTTCGCTGTGCGCGTTCGCTGTGCTTCCGTCATTCTCTCTCTGTGCAACGATGTGCGAAACGCCATGAACAACGTCAACGTCGGCGCTAGTTGCAGCGGCAGCGCCACCGCCGCGGAGCAGAGGAAGGCTCGGGAAGCCAAACGTAAACGTCAGCGTCGGCAAGCGGACCCCGAAATTCTCTCACTCTAACTTTCATTGGGTTGTGTTGCCAAGTGAAACGAAACGGAAACTCGATGCGCACCCCCTGCGATGCTTTCGCATCCCGCCATGGTTGCCCGTAGGGGGAGATGATGTGTTTTTTATTTATTTATTTATTACAAATACCTACAGCGCCCGAGTTGGGCATTATCGTAGGGGGGTTCATTACAAACATAAAGGGCATATATTGAACTTCAAGAAAAACAGCATCATATCATTTATGGTATTACAAATACAATAATAGTAATTACAGAGAAAGACAACACATCGAGAAAGAACATTCGATTATAAAATTTGCTACACAATGCATGAAACGGTACACTAGAAAATATTGTCTACAACAGATTCATGTAAAGTTCTCTATGGCAGATGAAAAATTGGGTGCAGACACTATCTCATCCGGGAGCAAATTCCATTCCGCAATTGTTCGCGGAAAGAATGAAAATTTAAATACATTAATACGACTTTGGTAGGCCCTTATTGGAATTGTCGCGTCTCTTAGACTGATAATGAGGTGGTTTTAAATATATGTTCTTATCGATTCCTGTGTTACCGCTGTTAATGTTGTGTAAAAGCTTTAACCTGATCATTTTTCTGCGCGTGGACAGCAACTTCCACCCCAGATTCTCCCTGATTTGCGAACCTTTAATTTTGTAGTCGTAGATGCCCGTGACGAATCTTGCAGCCCTTTTCTGAACACGCTCTAACTTATCTTCGAGAACTTTTGTGAAGGGGTCCCATGCTGCGCAAGCGTATTCTAACATCGGCCTAATATTTGTAAGATATAAAGTTTCCTTCAAAGGTTTGGGCGCATACTTGAAGTTCCTCCGGAAAAGGTGCAAAAGGCGGCACGCTTCAGCGCTTGTTATGTCAATGTGGGATGTCCAGTCCAATACCGCCGTTAAAGTGACGCCTAGGTATTTGAATTCATCAACGCATTGCACTAAAACATTATTTAGAGAGTATGAACTAGGCACTTTTTTCCTTTTGTTCGTAAATTGAACATGATAACACTTTGCTACGTTCAAATCCATCTTCTATTTAGCACACCAGGAACATATTTTTTCGAGATCAAACTGCAACACACTCGTATGTTCGGCACATGACACAGGATAGTATACAACGCAATCATCCGCATACAGTCTGATATTCGAAACAACGCCTTCACTTAAATCATTGATAAAAATAAGGAACAGCAACGGCCCAAGGACCGACCCTTGAGGCACACCTGATAAAACATCAACCGTTCTCGACGTTGGACCGTTCAGAACCACTTTTTGCTGCCGTTTATGCAAATAATATTTAAGCCAACCGTAAAGTGAATCGGGGAGGCCAAGAAATGACAGTTTGTACAAAAGTAAGTCTTGCGGAACTACGTCAAACGCCTTTCGGAAATCAATGAAAACAGCATCTATCTGCGTACTATTGTTAAAGCCGAATGCAACGTCATGTATGAATTCAGTAAGTTGAGTGGTACAGGATAATCCCATGCGAAATCCATGCTGGGTCAGGATGAAGAAATCATGGTTATGAAGATGCTTAATAAAACCAGAGTAAATAACATGTTCTAGTGTTTTACAACAAACAGATGTCAAAGACACTGGTCTGTAATTGCTTGCCAAAGCCCGACAACCACTTTTAAATATAGGGGGTACATTGGCCATTTTCCAGTCACTAGGTAATTTTTGACAATTTATTGACTTGGTAAATAATTAAACCAAGATAGGAGCAATACTGTGTGAACAGAGCTTCAAGACGTGATTTGATATTCCATCTGGACCGTGAGCAGAATGAGGATTAATGTTGCACAACAGAGCCCTTATTCCAGCCTCATTTAGAACTGTGTCATTCATTTGAGGTAATTGTTCGTGTAATTCAGGTACCGGATTACGACGACATGCTGTGAAGACGGAGTGGAAATATTCGTTAAAGCAATCAGCTTTTTTTGTGTCATCGGTTAACATATCACTTTCATGCCGGAGAGCCGGAACGCCAACACTGTCTTTTCGATTACTTTTGACATATCGCCATAACTCCTTAGGATTAGATATTATTTTATCAGCTAGCGACGATAAGTATATGTTCTTTTTGCTGTCTTTAATTCTCGTTTCAAGTTTTTAGTTAGAGTTCTAAGCTTGTCATATAAGTTCTGACTTGGTGCTGTCATGAATGCCTTGTACACTCCGGCCTTCTTTCTTATTGACAAACGCAGTTCTTTGTTAATCCAAGGTTTATCCATTCTACGTCTAGATGATACCACTCTTGAGGGAATGTATTTAGCGACCAAAAACAGGAGTTTGTCTCTGAACAGAGCCCATAAACTTTCTATGCTGCACTGACTGCAGTATTCCAGCAATACTGGCAGGAATAAGTTTAACTCTTTATCTATGGAATTATAATTCCCCTGTTCATACACAAAAACCTTTCTCGGGCAATTCTTGCTAACCTGTAACTTTTTGCACACTATTGTTGCATTTACCACCTCATGATCACTTATTCCTGGTGCTGCCGTAACTGCTTCAGCTAAATCATCGTTGTTGCTAAAGAACAAGTCCAACGTACTGTCCCTAGCTGAACGGTAACGCGTTGGGAAATTCACAAACTGAGCAAGTTCATTGTTCCGTGCTAGTTCAATGAAGGCCGCGTGAAGTGCCGAGCCGCTCGTCGCTACAGGATAGCGGTCACGCCATACAACTTCAGGCATGTTAAAATCGCCCCCAAGTAGAATAATTTCCGATGACAACATCGACAGTGATCGTGCAAGGCCGCGAAATGGTTCTATGCTTGTTGAAGATGGTGACCTGTAGAAAGATCCCACCACAAGGCTGTTACCACCAGAGACCAATATTCTGCACCAAATACATTCTGAAGAAACATCATCACAGTATAACGGTACACTTCTAATTCTGTCATGTAAAAGAATGAACACACCTCCTCCCTGGTGATTACGGTCTTTTCGATAAGCTATGTATTCGGATGGAAACATTTCACAATCCGATATGCCAGGGTCGAGCCACGATTCTGTCCCGATGACAATATCAGGTTGTGAAATGCGCAATAGGCTAGAGAATTCGTCTGTTTTATTCTTCAGGCTCCTACAATTGATAACGATGACGGATAGGCGATCCGGGAGGCTGTGGGTTCGATTCCCACCGCCGCCGGGCACCCACTGGTTCAAAAAGGGTACAAGCGTACCCCGGCCTGGCGTTCGGCTTCCTTCAGGGGTGATACGCTTGGGAAAGGAGCCTGCGCCCTGAATTCCCGTCGAAACCAACGTGAGCACGGAAAAAAGTGATGTCTGGACCGCTCCCATGGCGGTCATTTCCCATGTGGCGCCCCAAGCACCTATTGAGGTGGGGGTACCTTCGGGTTGAGGTCAAACACCCCTTTCCAAGCGTTGAGGTCCCATAATGGCTGAGCACCAGGCCGGAAGCGCGCTTGTACCTATTTTACCGGTAGGTACCCGGCGGCAGCACTTGCCTCCCACAGCCGCGGCGGATGCTCGTCTACAAGGCCGTCTGTGGTTGGACAAGAGGCGCCCAGAGACAACAGCTGAAATCTCTATTGGGCCCTCTTTCGAGATGTGGACCCTCACGACAGCCGAGCACCAGGCCAGAGGACATCTCTGCCCATTAGAGAAACCGGTGGGTTCCCGGCGGCACCGGGATTTGAACTCGGTACCTCCCGCATACGAGGCGAATGCTCTACCGCTAGGCCATCGCTGCGGTTAGGTTAGGTTTTTTTTGTTATCTAGATGTTGCTAATCGTAGTCGTTAAGGGGAAGATAAAAGGCACTCTTAGCGCGCTGAAACTACATGCTGGTTTCTGGTGAGGAGGAGCCTCGCGCCGTGACGCAACAGAGGTGTCCAACAATGACAGTGCAGTCTGCAGCATATGGCCGGCCGAAGTATACGGGCGATGGGGTGGAACTCGGATGTGGTGGGGGTTGCCATTGCAACGCGAGGGTAGTTGGATGTGACGGGCGTTGGCGCCTAAGATTAAAGGGCCCCTAAACCACCTCAGATATTTTTTGAACATTTCAAGTAAACACGCGCATCCAGTTCAGCATGCCGTCCCGGTCAACGATGCCCAACGCTGCAGCGCCTACGCGCCGCGGGTGCGCCACAAAAAAAAAAAAAAAAAAAAAAAATGCCGTCCTCCTCCCCTCACCTTTCCGGTATCCCCAGTGGTCGTCATGATGTCAGCAGGGGGAATCTGGTGTTGTCAGCTGCGGAAACGATGTCCATTGGTCGAACAAGAACCTATGACTTGCGGTTCGTCTGCTAGCGGGTACACGCGCTCCCTGCTCGTCATCGCCGTGTTGCTCGCTTGTGCGCGCTTGCGCATCGGTAATTAAAGCCCGCAACGCAAGTGCCAAATCGCTCGTGTTCCAACACAGTCATGCTTAGCGGTCTGATTAGCTGCGCGAACAGAGTGCGACAGTGTTGGCCTCTCCAGACGTGCGCGCAACACGGGGTCTATAGCGGCACGCTTCGCATAACACGGGCCGGCACCGCAGCAACAGCGGGTAGCCGAGAAGCGCTGAGTCCACGTTACCGGCACGCTAACTCGCCGCACGCCGTTTGCCATTCGCGGGCCGCCGTTCGACAGCGGTTTTGCTCGCGAGCGGCGAGATTTCCTTGCCGTACATAGAGAGGATGAGACCGGGACTCATTTGTGCGGCAGCCTCACCGCCGCTGATCGCTCGATGGCGCCGATATCGTCGCTAGGCCTTTGCCGGTTTCCTTCAAAGCTAAAGCGGACGGCGCTTCGAAATGATGATGATGATATATGTTGTTTTGTGGCGCAAGGGCCAGCTATGGCCAAAGAGCGCCAAGACGTGTTGTACTGAGTGAGCAATGGTATGATCAATGACAGTGGGTAGGTGTAGGGTGGCTGTAAAGGGGCCTAAAATCCTGCGCACTTAAGGTGCGTAAAACAGACAAAATTAATAAAATTATGACAATGACGTGATAGGGGCACAATGGACATAGATAAAAAGTTGTAAGCGATACAAGGCACTACTGCCTCACAGAGACCCTTAGAAGCAAGGGCCTGGAGGAGAGTGCATTTCAAACATGCTGTCGCAGCAGCGTCCTCTGGAAGAGGATGCCGCTACGAATCTCTCAGGCGAAAAATTTTAAAAATTTCGATGTCGTTTAAAAAGGCTAAAACTGAATCATGCTGAATTATCGGGTCATTATGTAAAAACATCGCTGGGTGAAGGGGTATATTCTCTCTATAGGCTTGAACAAAGTGCTCTTTTCTTTCAGATTCTATTAGTGGACACTGTACTAGGATGTGAAGTACAGTAAGTGCCTCCCCACATCTAGATGATTGCTTTTGGTATTTTCGATTCATTGATGTGTTTAAGAGCCGATAGTATTGCATAAGCCTCTGCTGTAAAAATGCTCGTTTGGGGGTGCAGGGCGTCGGCATCCGAGAATGATGGGCCAACCGCTGCATAAGAGACGCCAGCATGAAATTTTGATGCATCGGTGTAAAATTCCGGACAGGAGTATTTATGCTGCAGTTCAAGGAAGTGCATTCGAATGTGTGTGACTGGGGCGTGCTTCGAAACATGTAAAAAGGACAAGTCACAGTCTACAATCTGCCACTGCCACGGTGAGACCTCTATAGTGGGTGTCATAAGACGATGTTCAAAGAGTGGGATATCCATTTCCTCAGCCAGACTTCTCACACGCAACGAGAAGGGTTCTCTTACTGCAGGCCGGTTATGAAAGAGGTGGGAGCTGGGCAAATCATTTACGGTGGAATATGTGGGATGTTGACTGTTAGCGTTCACTCTAAGGAAATACATGAAAGCTGTGTAGGTCCTCTGCAGGTGGAGCGACAACTCATTGGATTCGACGTAAATGCTTTCTACAGGGCTCGTCCTAAATGCACCTGTAGACAAGCGAGTACCTAGATGGTGGACGGGATCCAGCATCTTCAACGCGGTTGGGGTAGCTGACTGATAAATTATGGCCCCTTAGCATAAGCGTGTTCGTATAAGGCTTTTATACAAATTTAACAGACACTTTTTGTCACTACCCCATGTAGTGTGCGACAACACTTTTAAAATATTCATTGTTTTCATGCACTTGTTTTTTAGATGTTTTAGGTGTAGTATGAATGTTAGCTTTGTGTCAAGAATTATGCCTAAGAATTTATGTTCCGTTTTTACAGGAAGACGCTGTCCTTGCAGGTCGATTTCGGGGTCGGGGTACAGTCCTCTCTTTCTAGAAAAAAGGACGCAGGCACTCTTTTGTGGATTTAGTGAGAACCCATTCTAGTCTGCCCATTTAGCCACCTTGTTCAGACCAAGTTGAACCTGCCGCTCACAGATTGCAAGGTTGCACGATTTAAATCCAATCTGTACAACATCGACATACGTTGAATAAAACATGTTTCGTGGGAAGTATAGACGCAAGGAATTCATTTTTATAATGAAGAGAGTGCAACTGAGCACCCCACCCAGTGGCACTCCAGTTTCTTGCACAAAAGGTCGTGAGAAAGCACTGCAAACCCGAACATGAAATGTGCGATTCAGCAGGTAACTTTTAATGACCTTTAACATATTACCACGTATACCAAAGTGGGTCTCTCAGTATTCCAAACCGCCATGCGGTGTCGTAGGCCTTTTCCATGTCTAGGAATACAGACAAAAAGAATTGTTTGTGAACAAAAGCTTCACGTATCTGTGCCTCAATACGTATCAAATGGTCAGTGGTGGATCGACCCTCGCGAAAACTGCACTGGTATGGGTCAAGCAGCTTGTTTGATTCTAGGAAATGCATCAGACGGCGGTTTATCATTTTCTCGAAAGCTTTGCAGAGACAGCTTGTTAGAGCTATGGGCCTGTAACTCGATACCGATGATGGATCCTTGCCCTGCTCCAGGATAGGGATCACTATGGCCTCCTTCCAGGCAGACGGGATCTCGCGGGAGGTCCAGATATAGTTATAGAGACAGAGAAGGGTTTTCTTCGTTTCAGAGGGAAGGTTTCTCAACATGTCATACAGTATGCGGTCAGAGCCTGGGGCATATTGGTTGCAGCAGGTGAGTGATGCATGCAGCTCTGATAGGGAGTTTTTTGTTTTTCTATTGCTGATTTGTATCTTATAAATGCTGATGAATAGTGCGATGAACTGCACACATGTTCAAAATGTGCACCCAGATGGTTCGCTTGGTCCTCCAGGCTGTCTACCTGCGTGTGTACCAGGGGAGGTACATGTGTTTGTCGTCCTTTTACTCTATTGACCCTGTTCCAAACCTTGGCCTCATCCATGTATGAATTGATGCTTGATAAGAATGTTTGCCAGCTGTCTCTCCTGGCTTGTCTGCGCGTTCTCCTACCTTGGGACTTGATTTTCTTGAAATTGACAAGGTTTTCAGCAGTAGGAGAATCGCGAAGCTGCCTCCATGCTATGTTCTGCTGCCTACGCGCGTTCCGGCATTGTTCATTCCACCACGGAACACGGCGTTTGCTAGAAAGCCCGCTTGTTTGGGGAATACACTTAGAGGCCGCATCAACTATGAAATTAGTAAAATACTCGACGGCACCGTCAATTCCGAGCGATGAAATGTCAGCCCGCGAGAGCTTACTGGTAAGTGTTTGAAATTTATCCCAGTGCGCTGCATCGACCTTCCACCGGGGAACGTGTGGTGGAGATTCGTAATTTCGTATTGTCTTGGTGCTCTCAGCACTATTGGAAAATGGTCGCTCCTGTAAGGGTTTTTTTATAACTTCCCATTCAAGTTCAGGTAATATGGATGGAGAAGCTATGCTAAGGTCTATAGAGGAAAAGGTTTTGTTTGCAAGACAATAATATGTAGGTTCTTTTTTGTTAAGCAGACACGCACCGGGTGAGAGAAGAAAATCTTGAATTAGACGGACTCGCACATCGTTGCGAGAGTCGCCCCACAGACAGCTGTGTGCATTGAGATCCCCAAGAACAAGATAAGGCTCTGGCAATTCGTTTATAAAGGACTGAAATTCATGTTTATGTAAGTGATAATGTGGGGGTATGTAAAGTGAGCAAATAGGGATGAGTTGGTTTTGAAGAACAAGTCGAACTGCCACTGCTTCAAGGGGCGTTTGTAGCTGCAAACGTTGGCATGCTATGCTTTTGTGGATTACAATGGCAACACCACCTGATGATGCGGA
>NC_051163.1:156568110-156630683 GCF_013339745.2 Dermacentor silvarum | reverse complement strand
CAAGCCGTTTAAACTAACTTGCCAAGGATGACGAGCCCGCCTTTGACGAATCTAGGTCCTGCTATCAAAACATGGGCCAGCCTTTCTGAGGCATCTTATCCCTGTTTATAACTTTAGACTACTTACCGGTATTTTTAGCAGAATTTGTGGCACTTATATTAGTCAAACCGGAAGTTGTAGTTGTGGATTCTTCAACACTAAAAAGTGGCTCACACGTTTTGTGTTCATTTCATTGTCTCATGTCCTCTCACATACCACTAATTGTATTGGTATGGGTGCGTGGTAACAAACGATTAGTTACGAATGAATTAGCAGACACCTTGGCGTAAGCGGCGCTTAATCACCCCATTCTCCCGATCCTGCCTGTATGAGCTTTCATCACTGCTGCTAGGCTAGTTTCATAGCTAGTACTGTGTAGGTCTTCGCTGCTAAATAAAGGGCACGTCCTGATCATCGCTCATAAGTATTACCCTAACCATGATTAATGCCTCGGCAACAGGTATTACGATCGCTCTCGGTGCATTCCATGCCTGAAGCCTTATTAATTTTTCCTCCTTTTCATTTGCTAGGAGTCTTGTTGCTGCAAAATCCTTATAGGTATGCAAAAAATATTCGGCAAGTTTGTACGTATCGTTCTAGCAAACTTACTTTAAAGGTTGCAATGTGAGATTAAAAAAATGGTATATAAAAATTTCACAATGAGTAAATCTGATTTATTTTTTAGCTTTTAGGGAACAGCTTATACATCTTCAACAGCTGACATTGCCTTTACGCTTCTGACAAAGAACTCAAACTTAGGCATTCGATTTTTATATAGAAATATTTTGTTGAAGATAATAAAGATAAACGATGAAGATAATCGCAAGGTTTCTTGGTGCCTATTTGAGGCATTAGAGCACAGTTAGCCGTAATGTCTTATCTTCAACCTGAGGTGTGGGCTAAATAATATTTGCTGTACACGCACATCTATTGTATACTTTGATGGTTGCAAGTGATATTCGTGGAAAATCATATGGTTTAAAGTTGCTCCATTGCCTGCTACTTCATTATAATTAAATAATTCCATTTGTGTATAAACATAGTTATCATGGTTAAATACTTCCTCACCATCAATGTAAATCTAAAATGACGAAGGTCAGTTTAGTTAAATGCATCAAAATAATAAGAATTGAAAACTAAAAGCATCGTTATCAACCTTGCTATGTTTAATGCAAAGCAAATGTATCAGACCCCTCCGGAGCTCTCCATTAGTCCCTGCCTAGCGCCGGTCGTCTTAATCTCATGCCTGCCACTGTAGTGGTATAATCATGTTTATTTCAAATGCAAAAGCATCACCGTAGTTGGCTTCAAGAAGAAGGATGACCTTGATGACGGCTTGTGCCTCTATTGCGTTATCATTTGGAAACTCGCGCAGTGGCACTCTATGTTCAGGACTCTTATTCAAGAGACATAGGCACATTTAGTGGAGGTGAAGGACCATAAAGAGATCGAGTACGGCGCAGTTCGATTCTCTTTCCCATTTCCGCCAGCCCTGAAAATACCATGCAGCTCGGTTACCGCACTTTCTAATTTAAAAATAGCGGCATATCTCTTCTGTCAGCCTCCTGAGCCAGCACTTTCTCCTCTGTCGACCCCCCCCCCCCCGCGTTGAAGGAATCGAAAGCGCCCTCTGGTGCAAGCGCTGCCGCTGTATGTTGGTCGCGCTTCTCAGTTCTATGCTTGTGGCGAGTTTTTTATGTTATAAAGTGACTGGCTGCCCAGACACCAAGAGAGGATGTCCAAATGTTGATGCACCTTGGATTTCTCTATTATTAGCGGTCAGACGCTGTACCATGCCGCACGTGACCGCGGCGTTGGTTAATGAACCACCATCGCTTCCGCGCTTCAGTCGCTCGTCGGACAGCTACCCAAGTTCACAGCGGGCCTTCAACATTATGACTAGGCTGCAAAAGCGAATGACCCACCAGGAGTCCATACGTAATTATCTTACAGGTGTCACTGCCTGGTGATCTCCCAATAAATCTAGGAAAGTGGCCCGTCAACAATGAAGCCACAGCGACTTGCTTCAATAGCAAGGCTTCGCTAGCTCGTCTGCCACTTGTAAGGGTACCTTAAAGTAGGTTTACCAGACTTGCACAAGATATTTCAAAAATGTATTTAAGGTAATTTGCTGAGTGCTCAAGGAAAATATTTTAATAGAGTAAAAATGCTCAATTCAGAAACGTAATTAGTTATTAAAGTGCTAAGTATTCATAAAAAGTATTTCATTACTTTGAAAACACTTCCAAGGTGCACTTTCTTGTGAAGTTCGAAAGCAAGTACAAAAAAATGGCTTACTTCCAGAGAGCTTCATTGACGCTTAATATTTTCTTTTTTAACGTTTTTGTAGAATAGCTTGCCTCTGTTCTTCTTGCAGACACGAATACTTAAAAGGCGCTCCACAGATGTGCTCGACAATATTATGTCGTAGGAAGACTTCATGAAGCGCTGTGTACTTGCATGCTATTGTGATTTCTTTTAACTCATCTTCACACAATTACGCAAACAGCATACGATTAGCTTAACCTCTCTTATTGTCTCCTATATGTGCCTCCTGCCTTGTATTAGAGCTTGTTCATGAATCGTGAACTATGGCTCATCTTTGCGCTGAACCCAGCAACATGTGGCTAAGTTCAAACCTTAGTAGCTTGGCGTTTGCGGACAGATATCGTGGCGATGATCGTAACTGCTGGTAACACCCAGACTACTGCAAAGTATAGAGCCTCACAGTTCTGCAATTTGAGATGGCGGTTGCAGTTTATTGAACTGCCTGCGACAGCTTCAGGCAACTTCAAAATCACTATGCGACCCATTGGACCATCAACGTCCCACAGCTATGAAATAGATGTGCGAAACAGGACACTGAAACGTCCCCAGGACATATCTAAAAATACTGAGGATTATTTTAGGGTGTCGATGGGATCGTCTCATTCACGCAAATTGACGTTCCTACAAACGTCCTATGAACGTCCTAATGGAATATTGGAATGTCCAGATGTTTAAATGTGGATTATTCTTATAGCATGTTCCCGAGTACGTCCTAAGGAAAATTTTCTCACGATGTACGACGCTTATGGAACATTTTTTTGTGGATTTAGGAGACACATAGGACATACATATTGATCATAAATTAACGTAATAGAGACGTTCCTCAGAACGTGCCCTGGAGGTGCAGCAGGCCTATTGCACTTATTTACTCACACACCACCAACGAACTGAGCATGACGTGGTTTTCTGATGGCTTGCGGGGCAGGATGAATAGCCAGTGCCTGCCTGGTGAAGAAACAATCCTGCGCTCCATAAAGGCTACCACGCATGTTTGTGATGCAAAAGCTGATGTTCCAGGAGAGAGGCCAGGAGAACAGCCCACCGCATTTCAAAGCATGCTACTGAAGGCTGCAGTGCAGCTAAGCACTGCTGCACATAATTCCCTGCTATAGTAAATACAACACAGGACTTTAACAAATTCAATAAGTCAAAACATATAGTATAAACAATAAGCAGTCACGACATGCAAGCTATATTTTTTTGTGGTAACAGGAACGAAGCTACAGAACTAAGTTCTGCACGATGCTGAATAACTTGACGATCTCTTAAAAAAACTATTATTTCAATAAACCCGCCGCAGGATAATCACAAGTTCAACTCTCAGATGCACTCAGCAGTTTTCAGTAAGGCACATCAATACAAGCAAACAAGACTCAATAATTTGATCATATTGCCACAAATGGAACAACTATCGCGCCGCCCAATATCGAAGCTTTCCTGCCAACTACGCCTATTCTCCGTATGACGGTCGACGCGCCTACGACGCTCCTGTGAACGTCCAGCCGCAAAATACGACGACTCCCCGATCACGTTCTCCTTCGCCATCTCCTGCGCGCTACAATTCACCGACTCGTCGCAGTTTTGCCGACGTCACTAGGGGCAGTTCCCCTAGCCCGCGACGGGGAAACTAGATGCAGCGACCTCCGGGGGTGAGGTTGCCAGTACTCGAAGTTCTCCACATCTCCCATTATCGACGTACGACGATGTAAAGACTTCGACGAATGCAACGACGAATACGGCGAAGACGGCGAATGCAACGACGAATACAACGGATTCAACTACGGAAGACGTAACTGACGTCGTAAGCGCCGACCTCGTCGTTCGCATTGACGGCCACCAAGTACCCGCTCTTGTTGACACTGGCTCCTTTTTTTAGATCATAAGCTTACAGCTCGCCGTCACACTAAGGAAGGTTAAGACGCCATAGCACGGACCCAACAACATAAGAACCGCCGGAGGTCAGTTGATGACACCTGTCGGGAAATGCACAGCCCGACACTTAATCGCCGGTTCAACTTTCGTCGCCACCCTCGTCATTCTTTCTGAGTGTTCAAGGAACTTATATGTGGGTGGATATCCTGCGTGAGTACGGTGCCGTGATTAACATCCGCGACAGAAGCGTCACGTTTGCCACGACCTCGGATAATGTCACCCATGAGGAGCATCCACAACGTCGCTTACATATACCTGCAGACGACGTGATACCTTTGCCGCGGAGTGTCTCTCTTGTACCCGTGCCCTGTGACAGCCTGCAGAATGCGACTGGAGTCGCTGAACACTGAACTGAACACAGTAGCACTGAACACTGAACACAGTAGCACTGAACTGCGGCATCTCCATTGCCAGAGCACTTATCACTTTAATCGACGGAAGCGCCGAACTCTTCCTGACGAATTTTAGTAAGGAGCATCGACACATCGTGAGAGGCACTGCTGTCGCTTATTTCGACGAAGTAATACCGATAGAATACTGCCACTTAGCGCAGGAGACGACATCTACGATCCCCACAGGTGCGCCTATTGTAGACGTTAGTTCGACGTTAACGGCCGTTGAGCGAGACCGTCTTCTTGAGCTCATCAACCAGTACCAGGACTGTTTCTCATCTGCGTCAAGGGTTGGTCAAACGCTACTTACCAAACATCACATCATTACTGATGTCGACGCCCGACCTATTCGACAGAACCCTTATCGCGTGGCCCCAAAGGAACGCGAGGCAATCCAAAGAGAAGTGAAGACGATGCTGATGCTGGAAGATGGCGTTATTCGACCATGTAATAGTCCTTGGGCGTCACCTGCAGTTTTAGTGAAAAAGAAGGACGGTAGCCTGCGCTTCTGCGTCGACTATCGGAAGCTCAATCAGGTCACAAAGAAGGACGTTTATCCACTGCCACTTTATCCAGCGCCATTGATGATTCGTTGGACAGGTTGCGAAACGCGTGCTACTTTTCCTCAATGGACTTGAAAAGCTGTTATTGGCAGATCGAAGTGGATGAGAGAGACCGTGAGAGAACCGCGTTTGTAACGCCTGACGGACTTTATGAATTTCAGGTCCTTCTCTTCGGTTTGTGTTCAGCGCCAGCAAAATTTCAGCGTCTAATGGACACTGTGCTCTCTGGACTCAAATGGCAAACATGCCTGGTGTACCTGGATGACGTGCGTGTCTTTTCCGCAACGTTCAACGAACACTTACGAAAACTGAAAACTGTTTTTGAAGCAATACGATCTGCCGGTCTCACGTTGAAGCCTGAAAAGTGCCATATTAGTTTTCATGAGCTCCAGTTCCTCGGTCACGTCGTCAGTAACCAGGGAGTCCGACCTGATCCGGATAAAATTGCTGCCGTCGCTAATTTGCCGACCCCATCAGACAAAAATACGTGCGACGTGTTCTGGGACTATGTGCATATTACCGGTGGTTTATTGTGCATTTCTCGCGCATCGTGTGGCCATTAACACCGCTCACAAGAGAAGATATTCCTTTCACTTGGGGTGAAGACCAGCAGCGGGCAGTTCAGGAGCTCCGGCAACGCATGCAAGCGCCTCCCGTGTTTGCAGACTTCGATGAAGGTGCCCCGACGATCTTGCATACAGACGCTAGTAATGTCGGTCTAGGGGCGGTGCTCGTACAATGGCAGGACGACAGAGAAAAGGTGATCGCTTACGCCAGTAGGACACTGTCCCGAGTGGAGGCTAACTACTCCACCACTGAAAAAAGTATATTTCGAAATGCTACGGGCAGTTCTAAAATTTCGTCCGTATTTGTACGGTCGGTCTTTCACCGTTAATAGCAATCACCATTCACTCTGCTGGCTCATTAACATGTAAGATCCTTCTGGCCGGCTCGCACGTTGAAGTCTTCGACTCCAAGAGTTCAACTTTACCGTCGCATACAAGTCAGGAAAACGGCACGCAGACGCCGACTGCCTTTCTCGCTCTCCTGTTGCGACGACAGCACAAGACGATGACGACACGGTCTTTCTGGGACTCGTGGACACTGCCGATCTTCCTCGCCAGCAACGGGATGACAGCGAATTGCTACCGCTGATTGATTACCTGGTAGGACGAACCAACAGCGTGCCGAGGCTATTTGCAAGTGGGCTAGCGTCATACTGCTTGCGCCGCAACGTACTCTACAAGAAGAACTTCTTTCCTAGCGGCAGCAACTACTTACTCGTTGTTGCCTCATCGCTTCGACGTGAAATATTACACGGCTGCCACAACGAGCCGACCGCTGGGCACTTGGGCTACACTCGCACACTGGCACGGATTCGGCAAAATTACTACTGGCCGAGACTTGCTGCGGTCGTTAAACATCATGTTCAGACATGTCTGGATTGCTAGCGCCGCACACTGCCTTCCATCAAGCCAGCCGGCCTTCTGCCCCCTGTTTAAGTACCTGTCACACCATTTGCACAAGTAGGAATGGATTTTCTGGGCTCTTTCCCAACGTCTACTACCGGCAATAGGTGTATAATCGTCGCCACGAATCGTCGCCACGAATTATCTCACTAGATATGCCGAGACAGGTGCTCTGCGACGGGGAACAGCAGATGAAGCGGCACAATTTTTTCTTAAATCCATCGTTTTAAGACATGGTGCTCCCGCAGTAGTCATCACGGACAGATGTACTGCGTTCATGACCAAGTTTTTGGACGTCTTCCTATGTCTAAGTGGTACCGCCCTCCGGAAGACCGCGGCCTATCACCCTCAAACAAACGGGCTGACGGAACGACTCAACAGGACACTGGCTGACATGATAAGCATGTACGTCGATTTAGAGCACAAGAACTGGGACGAGGTTTTACCCTATGTCACCTTCGCGTACAATACGGCTCGTCAAGAGAGCACTCGCAAGACACCTTTCAGGCTCGTGTACGGCCGTGAGGTTACGACAACATTAGACGCAATGCTCCCTCATGAAGTTGATGACAGCGAGACGGGTGCTGAAGAGATCACACAGCGAGCAGAAGCAGCTAGGCAGTTTGCGCGTTGGCGAATCCACGACCAACAGGACTGTGACGCCAGACGCTACAATATTCGGCACAGACCCGCAACGTACAACATCGGCGTCAAAGTGTGGGTCTGGACACCTACTCGTCAGCGTGGGCTCTCTGAAAAGCTCCTGCGCAGATACTTCGGGCCCTACATAGTATTAAACGCATCAGTGACGTCACCTACGAAGTCGTTCCGGACGGCTCTCACTGTTCAAAGCGCCGACGGCATTTACCCGAGGTTGTTCACGTGCTTCGTATGAAGTCGTACTATGAAGACTGACAAGACTGCGCAGTCTTTTTTTTTATCGCAGTTTTCCAAGCCTCTGTCATCGGGACGATGATTTTTTTTCTTTGGGGAAGCCAATGGAACAACTATATTGCCGCGGGTATGGGCCAGTGGGGCCGAGGTTGAAGTAGCGCGGGCTTTTAGGTTAAGCGTGAAGACGAAGAAGACATTGTTGGTTTTGTTGACGACTGATAATGTGTCTTTGTTGGTGCTGCTCCGGGTCCTCGTCGATCCCACGTCGTTACAATATAAGCTCAGTCCTTAGAAGTTATCACGCACGATGGCCAGTGAAAGAGTGCAGCAATCTCACTCTTTACAAATGCACTTTCCGTAGCAAAAAATTAAGAACTCGCGCATTAAGCTGTTTACAAAAGCACTTTGGCTAGCAAGAATATTTAGGAACTCGCGGTGAAGCCGCTTCAGAAGTTGATTCTTGCTGCGGGCTTCTTTGGTTTCTTGAGAAGGGATTCTTGCAGTGGTCACAGCTGCATAAAGACAAAGTTTCCCGCCAAGTCCAGGTATGTTAGCCACTAAGGAAGTTACTAGAGCCTTTCTGCCGATCGTGTTTAGTAGTTACACAAGCTAACACAAATATTGCTAAAGATGGCACAGCTACATTAAGCGTTAACGAAGTTACTTGAGACTAGTTTTTCCCGTTTATTCACCCTAAAGGCCCAGCTTGGGCACTATATAGGGGGGGGGGGATAACAATTGATACACAAAAGTTTAAGGCGAAATGTATGTAAGTCGAATATCCTTACATGAAGTCGTACATGGTATGCAACCTTGCAACCTTGGTATGCAAATATCCTTACATGGTATCGTACATGCAACCTTTACATCTCTTCTCATTCGACAACATCATACCCAAATAATTCTTACATTATACAAACAATATAATCTTACAGCCTCAGACAACATAACGATAAATACGGTTATAGCAAGGTTAGAGATCTCTTTTGTATTTTTGATATGTAAGAAAAAATGTAAGAAGAAATATTAACGTTTCTAATTCCGAATGTTTCATTAAGTGTATGTTTGAATATTATATTTCCCCGAGACAGAAGAAGAAGACGGCACCGAAGCAGAGGTCAGCATTAGGCCGGCACCGAAGAAGCGGTAGTAGAGGTTGCTCCTCGCCATCTTGGCTGGTTGCTGCTACGCCTGTGCTACTCGCCTATTTTGTAAATATTTGTAATTATACGTTTTTGTGCAACATTTTCTGGTGGAGATGCTGGGTACGCTGCCAGTTCATCCCCATCACCCAAGCACGGAACTCCGAAGTGGTCGCCACGTTGTTTCTCGGTGATGGCCACTGAGGCACGCACCGCGCAGGAACCTACCGTGCAACAGCCGTCTCTCATCTTATACCCGGGCCACACGGGCAAAGTAAAGTGCACTTTGAGCGAGTGCACTTCAGCGCGCTGAGTGTCACTTTGGCGGTGCGCTGCTACACGAGGAAGAAAAGTGTTCTTTCAAATTGATGGCCATGGCAACCGGGAGTCAGACGGGAAAGCATATATTTACTAATATAAAGATGTGTGCACGAAAACAGTTTATTATTGTTAGAAACAACATTTACAATCCACCTTTATAAGCGCTGGCAACGACGGCAACTTGACCAGCAACAGTCAAAACGACTCGATCCGCCAAACAACTGCGCAGTCATTATCCGGCGTGGTCGTGAACAGCCTGAGAGCGAGAGTAGTTTTGCTTTTTGCTGTTCTTGTTGTAACGATGTGGCACATTTTATTATCTTGTAACGCAGCAATTTAAAACAATGTTATTAAAAATTACTCCTGACTCTTCTTTCAATATCACTTTATGTATGTTCTAAGCATTGCTAACGAGGCTACACACTTCGCCGCGGCGAAGTGAGTTCACCGAACACACTCGCCGGCGAGTGCACTCTGCAGTGAGTGTCACTAAGCGTTCCCGTGTGGCAGCCTGCGAATGACACTTGCCGCGAAGTGCACTCGCTCAAAGTGCACTTTACTTTGCCCGTGTGGCACGGGTATTATCGCTTCTGCAAGATCCGGGCACTGTCTCTGGCACAGATAACGTGGACGTCGAGGACTGGAGTGCATATGAGCGTGTCAGCAAACAGAACAAATGGGACGATACGCTTATGCTGGTGAATGTGATATTTTATCTGAAAGGAACCGCGCGCATCTGGTACGAGATGCATGAACACGATCTGACCAGCTGGGACGTTTGCAAAAAAAAAAAAAAAACTGAATGACTTGTTCGGCAAGCCCTTGGTTCGACAACTAGCAGCTAAAAAAGAACTTGGCTCCTTTAAAGTGCTGGTTCCGCAATAAATGTTTATTCCTCCTCCTCCTCCTCCTCCCTTGCACAGTCATCTACTGAATCATACATTTCGTATATTAAGGATATTATAGCGCTTTGCCGTAAAGTTGACGGTAACATGTTCGAAGCGGACAAGATCGGACACATACTCAAAGGAATCGCCGATGACGGATTCAATCTCTTAGTATTCAGGAACTGCGCCAACTTGGATGCTATTGTGACAGAGTTTCGGCGATTCGAACAAGCTAAATCCCGCCGTATCGCCCAGGAATTCACCAGGCTCCCCAATACTGCCGCCTCGTCATCATGTGAGGAACCACTACCTACGTTACAATTGCCGGTTTCGAACACTTTGACACGGATCGTTCGTCGGGAACTAGAAGCAATCTCACCAGCCCCTCTCGTGCCCGATGTCTCGACTACAAACCAGCCTATGGTTTCATTGATTCAAGCCATGGTTCGACATGAGGTGGCGAATTTGGGACTCTCCTCTGTGTGTGCTGTTCGCGTGCCTTCATTCGCACCACTTACACCACCAGTTCCACCAGTCGCGCCGCGGAACCAGCCCTTTTACTCGCGATACCGCAATCCCGTTGAGTGGAGGATGCCGGATGATCGCCCAATATGTTTCGCGTGCTCTCGAGTTCGGCATATTGCGCGACACTGCTGGAGCCGTCAGACGTCACCGACTGGCTGGAGCACCCGGAACCCTCATCCTGAAGGCTACTCCCGTACAACATCGTCGCGCTCTCCACAGACTGACACGCCCGATGTCGAAACTCGCACCAACGTGCAGAGCAGGTCACCATCGCCGCGCGATCGCCGATATCGCTCGCCGCCTGACAACTCTGGACGCTACGCATCGGAAAACTAAGGGGTGCAGCGCCCGGAGGCGACGCGGCATTCTCGACCCGGCCTCGAAATCCTCGCCTGACTGTTCCTACCCGCTCTAATTTGCTCCAAGTCCAACTCGACGTTGTTAGTGTTACGGCCCTTATGGACACTGGTGCACAGATCTCGGTGATGAGCTCTAGTCTTCGTGAGAAGCTGAAGAAAGTCCTGACACCCGCCGAGCTACGTAAAGTAAGAGTTGCCGATGGAAGCACACCTACTGTTGTTGGAACGTGTACTGCCCGCGTTACTATATCTGGCCATACGGCGAGCGCTCAGCTTCTTGTGCTTGAGTGTTGCCCATATGACGTGATCTTGGGCATTGACTTTTTTCGACACATTCAGCCCTCGTCGACTGCGGCACCGGTGTCCTGCAACTTGAACTCCCCTCTGCCCCCGAGACTCTTCCTGCTAAACCTACGCAACTGTGTTCTTCGGAGTACATGCGATTACCGCCCCAATCCCCTACTTATGTTCTTTTGACGCCCTCTCCTGCTGTCACTGACGGGGATTACGTTGCATCCCCTACTACTGACGTTGTCTTGGCACACAATGTGACTCTACGCCACACGGTTGTCGAAATTGTCAACAACGAAGCTTATTCTGCCTGTGCTCACCTTTGGCTTATCCGCCCGTGTTCTACCATCCGGAATTGCGCTTGCCACGTTGGCATTCCTCAACGACTGTCAAATATCCACGCTAACATCTGAGGCGACTTTGAGTCCGATGTGCTCAGCACGATCCACCAGCTTGCCCACCAGTGGATTCAACAAAATGATAGCCGCGGACCTTCCACCTGCGCAGGCTGATGAGCTTTGCCGTGTGTTAGCGTCGTACCGCTACGTTTTTATGCAACAATATGGTCAGTTATTTCGGCTATATTACTTGGGAGATAATTCCATTCCGAAATGGCTAAGTGAAGACATGAATACTGCAATAGTTTAGTCCATACAAATGGTTCTTCGACCTTAAATTCGTGATCAATTCGTGGGAATTTCCTTTTGTTTGGTTAGATGTGTGCCTGAGAAAAGATATTTGGGTGATGAAAAAGCTGATGGAAAAAATTTTACCAAGATATCTTTCTTGTCAATGTCTTTCTGTCAATGTCAAGACGTCTTTATTGTCAATTTCCATTGTGGCTTGAAAGGGACCTGATTGAATATAAGAAAAGCATAATTAACTTCAAGAATAGTGGAGGACATCTACCTCAGTCATAAAAAAGCCTCTATCAAACTGTAAACATGCATTATGGCTGCATTCAGCTGTGCACCAACTTACTGGCTCATCTTGATGCCGTGATGCTCCCGTCGATGAAGCTGCTTTATTTTGAAGGTTGAAGCATTGCAGTGGCATCGGCCTTTGCAAGGGTCTGCTGTTAAAGAATAATACACCAGAGATTTTAAAGATGCAAGAATAACATTTGCTGTGGAATGAATTTACGCAACCTTTGCAGAGTCATGCAACATGTCTCGCGTGATATGTGCACGCTGTACCTACACACCACATCCCCCCCCCCCTTTTGCAGAAAACTATGTTCGATCTAGGTGTGCAATTAAATTACCCATAGAACTAATTGAATCTCGGCGCGAATGGAGCTGTGTTAACTTCGCAGTGCATGTTTTACACAACAATATCATAGATATAGCTCTAACACATACACATGCATGATGTAATGTAATGCCCCCTCTGTAATGTCTCCTGGTCTTGAGGGTACTAATAAACGAATGAAAATAATGCTTACTCCCGTAATATAAAGTACAGCTAAGTAATATCACCTCAACTGTCATTTCCTGTTGTTTAAGATTTCTCCAGCAACCCCATATCTTCTGTAAAAAATGGTATTTAACCTCAGCATGGGAAGTAAAACCTTGAGAGATTTTATTATGCAAGAAAATTTTATGAAATGACTGAACTTTCCACACAAGCAGAGTTACTACGCGCAGAATATTCTGTACGAAATTATTGTTGTTATTGACCATAAAAATTTTAGTATGTTACATGAAGACTAATATTTCATGGTTTATTCAAAAAATTAGTTTTATTCCAATGTTAATTGTTTTAGGCCACAAGAAGTTCATACAAAATTCAGTAAATAATTATTTTTATATCATGAAATGTAATTGATCGACAATAGTTTCATGTCGTGGGCTTTTTCGGTGTGTATACTAGCTGCAAAAATTACTTTGAGGAGAAATAGATGTTTAACACTTTGTGGGAATTACGACATAGTTAAAAAATTACTGACTTGTATTTCACCATTGATTACACAATGTGCAGGTACCAGTCAATAAGTCACAGGCCTGCGCCGCAAACGCAGCACAGTCACAGCGTAAGCGGGTGGAGCGGCGCAAGAGAAGCTCCAATTTCGGCACCACGCACACCAGGGTCTTCGCGACAAAGTCTCCTCACCTCGTTTTTACGAGAATGAAATGAACTGTCCGCCCGGCGCCGGCGGCGAGCTCCGGCTTGTAATGCTCTCTGCACAGGAGTCTGCTGAGCCCAATAATGCCTGGTTGTAGCCGCGCACGTAACTCTACGATTCGCTTCTTCAGCAGTGGTTCGTACCTTGCGAGGAGACGCCATAACGTGTACCGAAGAGGTATCGAGAATACGTGGCGCACATCTCACATCGGAATCGTATTGATTGCGCGCCCCGACTGAATCGAATCTCGTCGTCTGCACCTGCCCGCGCTGCGTTTGCAGGCGCCTTACCTAGATGCCGCCACCATACTGGCGGAGGCTTGGGTCGTCTGCGCCTGCGGGCCCGCCCTGGCGGCAGCGGCGGCGGACACCGTCGCCAGCCGGAACGGCTATTGGAATGAGCCGGTAACAGCTTATGCTGTAAAACACGGCATATAGAGCATTCTACATAACATGCTTTGTTGCAACGTAGCTGCAAAGTTTTAATGGAGTACTTTTTTAACTGAAAGTTCGAAATGACCTAGTGTGCAATTAGTAATGCAATGGTAGTTTTGGAAAACGTTTGTGCATTTCCTTAAATATGAAAATGTGATCAATCTGTAATATCTCTGGTATTGTATTTTACCATTGAGGCATACATCTTGAAATGACTGTCGCCCCAGTAATAAATTAAGTAAATATGAAAATTGGAATAATCATCTTTCTAACCCAGAGAGTCAGAAAATTAATAGTAATTGGATGACTTGAATCCCTTTATTATATAAAGGAGTTTCAGCCAGATCTCGTGGATTATCAAACGAATCAGAAGAAGCGGCAAGGGCATTGACTTATTTTCTCCTTGATTTATTATGCTAACAATGCTGTGAGAAGCCATGCATGATATAATATGACTATGGTGCTCTTCGCAGAAAAATTCATTTTTTATTTATCGGATCCCACAATATTTCTGTGCACCTGTTCTGTACAACAGATAGGGTGCAGTCTCACGAACAACCGAGCACAGGGGCGCCTTTGCAGACATATCTGATTAAAAAAACAACCTTTCGTGAGAAGGTGGTTCTGACAAACATCTTAGAAATAGATATAATATTTTCAAGAGTAAAATCTATATTTCTTCAAATTATAATAAACATCCGGGGCTATATCGGATCTTGTGAAGACGGGGAATGGGCTTACAACATCTAAAGAAAACCGAAACTGGCATCGAAAGCAGCTGCTAGCTCCGCACTACTTGGCGGAATAACACAATTGTGCTGAAAAACGTCCCCTTCCAGCCTTCGCTTCACTGCCAAGAGTAGTTGTCCCGAGTTTATAACCTGTCGTTCAAGTATACTAATGACTTCCCCGTGTCTGCATAATCTCTTCTGAAACAGCATATTACAGTGAAAAAATTCGTTGGCCCTTCAACTCCGTCAAGATTGTTAACCAGCAAAGCTGAAACATGCGGCCCCGGTTTTTATCATTGGGTAATCCCGAGGGTTCATTAAAGTATTTCTCAATTATCAGGTTGCACACACGCTCGGCTGTGTCGGAGAGAACAGAATCACTTATGGTATGCCCGCAATCCGCCGTTGTCACTTGCGTTCGATGTCTAGAGTTTGCTCAGGGGCAGGTTAGCAGCATTCGCCTGCCATTGCCGCTTGCGATTCTTCTAAATAAATTTCCTCAATATTAAATATGTCCGTTACGTAAGACAATGAATGGCTCATACCCCTTAAGCAATGGCTCATACCCCCGTAAACGCGGCCTCCCCATTACGACAACAGCAGAGAAGCGAAATTCTACGCTGGACTGATGAGCGGCAAGGCAGCCAGCTGTAGAAGAAGACGACGACAACGAACGCGGGAGCAGTGCCACGAGCGCGCGCCGACTATGAGTACGAGTGCAACCCGAAGAGCACCAATGAGCCAACTACGGAAGAAGACGGCGACGCTCGAGCCAATACTGATGATGATAGTTTTCTATACACAGGCGATTTCGCCTAGTCTCCGCGTGGTACGCCACATGGTGCCTTTGCTAGTGGTGCAAAGTGAAAGGTGCGTCAACAAACGCCTGGCCAACCTGGCTGTAAATTGCTGAGTGCGGATGAACGGCAACGTCAAGCTGCTCAAGGCTCCCTTTGATCCGAAACCTTCTCATAACTTGTCCATGACACGCTTTCAACGACTTGATCAAGAGCACGACGAAACTGTCACTCTGTATAAGACAGCTAGAAAGAAACTAGCAGGTGATTGTATTTCAGAACAAGCGCAGACACGGCTGCGAAGCCGACAATGCTACCTCTTGACGTAACGTTGCCTGATCGTTTTGTTTGCGTTCTCCGGAATAAGCAGGTAAGCAGAGAGAGAGAGAGAGAGAGAGAGAGAACAACTTTATTGGTTCGATCCGGCAAATCAGGGGAGGGGATAGGGATGGAGACTCGTGCGTGCCCGCTTGCCCTACGGAGGCGGGGGCCGTACTACAAGCCCGAAGGCGAGCACTGGCCGCCTCACGCTCCAAGGGGAACGTGGCACGTGCTGGATCTTGTCTCTGTGGGTAATCTTGCCTTCGTTGTGATGCTCCGTATCTTCGTCCTAGACCTTGCGTGCACCCTTATCCGTTGCCCCACGAGCGAGACGACGTTTCGGGTTTCTGCCGGTCTAGGAGCTCGAGGACGTGCTGGACGACGGCCCGTTGAGTCCCGAGGTCTGTGCTGGTAATCTTGTTGCCGATCTTGTCTGGCATCTCGATGTCTTGGGTGTTGGGTGCGGGAGGCGAGCATTCCCAGAGTATATGGCTCTGGGTGGCCCGTGCCTTCTTACACCGTTGGCACGTGTCCGTGTGATATATTTCCGGACAGACGTGTTTCGCCCATACCGGAGTCCAAATTGCTCTTGCTTGTAACAGTCGGAAGGTGGTCGCTTCCTTGCGTGTTAGGTCCCGATGAGGTGGTGGATACTTGTTACGGCTTGCCCTGTACCACTGCAGGACTTCTCCGTACTTGGTGATGGCAAACTCTTCGCTGTTCTCGTTCTCGGCCGTGGCTTCTGTCGGGTCTGCTTCGCGCATATCGGGGAGCGATGACGGGAGCCCGCGTCTTGTTAGCGCGTGCGCCTCCCTGTCTGCTTCCTCGTTGCGGTTTGGACCAACCGACTCTTCCAGGTTGCCAGCGTGTGCCGGGAACCACTTGATGGTGATGTTGGTTGCCAGTCTTCCATTCTGTGCTGTTGAAGTTAGCGCTCTTGCCGTGGTGGGGTATACGCTGTTTTGCGAAATGTTGGTGACCGCCGTTTTTGAATCGAAAGCAGAAACATATTTGACGTTAAAGAAAGCGTATGAGTGTGCAGTACGAATGTAAAACGCCGTTGAACACCAGAAAAAACGTAAAGACGAAATGTAGAGACGTTCAGAAAGCCAGTACAAGGATCTGCAAGACACAAAGAAAGCTAGCTCCAGGAGCCATTCGCAAAGCAATAGTCAATGCTGCTGGATATCCCACGGGGACCATATACCGTACACTTCTATCAAACAGCTTCCTGTAAATACTGCAAGAAACGCGGTCACGAAGGCATTCATAACGCAACAGAAAGATTTATAAACTAAGATGAATAAGAACAATGACTGTACGACAAGGGCTTTCGATGGCGGTCTAAGCACCTGTGGTGACTCACCAGGACTTGCCAGATGCGGTGCTCTACGAACTCAACGCCCTAATGGAAACGTTCAGTGCACAGAAAGTGTTGATCCCACTACGAATTCATGGCAAGTAATTGGATATCGAAGACTACTCAGGTACAGTCTCAGGCGCTCATCCGTGACCGTACGCTCACTGATGAGCGTATGGTCAAAGCAACATGGACGTATGACTTCCCACGTCTCCGGACGAACAACGTTCTCCTACGCACATGGTCAGCACAGACCGAGTCCTCAGTTTTCCATATGTGGATGTAACCCACACGAACAAGACTTCCACATTACCGCTCGAAGTTATCAGGCCAGGAGGGTTGGCTTCCTCAGACAAAACTGTTTTCATTTTTTTGGTAGACCAATAACAGGCATCAATGACGCATCAGACGAAAAGCTTGTTTCCACGCTTGTGGCCAAGTATCAGCCTGTGTTCAAAAGGACATCTCAGGCCATTTCGCTCCTGACGTACAACTCGAACTTGTGGAAGGAGCAACACCACATATATGCACTGAGAAGCAAGGAATTGGTCAGGCCGATGGCAAGAGCAGAAAATATTATGTTTTATTCTTCTTCTCTTTATCTAACCTCGCAGCGCGCAGCACGAGGAACGAGGCACATGCGCATGCCCATGCACCTGAGCGTGCCATAATTGCTGCTGGTGATGATGACAGCGGCTGCTAGAGGGCTGCTCCCCCCCCCCCGCCTTTAGGAGAAACGCAGCGATGCACGGGCACCCAAGCAACGCCCTTTGGAGTCGGGCGGTCGGGTAAATTCTGTGTTTCCGCGGTGGTGAAGCGGTCCAAAGCGCATAAAGCTGGCGAGGTCACCAGGTAGGAGGGTTTGACTCTGTCGATAACCACAACTTGTTCACGTCCTCTGAGCTCGATGGTGACATTTTTGCTGTCCGGCTGAGCACCTTGAAAGGGCCGTTGTAGGGAGGCGTGCGGGAAGGTCGGATGCCTTCACGCCGGATGAAAACGTGGCTCGCTGTAGTCATGTGCTTGCTGACAAAAACGGCAGTCGACGATGCATCCCGGCTAGGGCAACGATGCAGACATGAAAGAGGAAGCGGAATTTTTGAACTGTCTGGATCGGGCGTGGCGACAGTAGCTGGCTCGGAAAATTCACCAGGCATACGTAACGTTGTGCGATAGACCAAGTCCGCAGTTGTGCAGCCGAGGTCCTCCTTGAAAGACGAGCGCACACCAAGCAGCACAAGAGGTATATCTTTAGCCCAAGAAGCCTGGCGAGCGATCAAGGCGGCTTTAAGTTGACGATGAAGGCGTTCGACCATTCCGTTGACCTATGGGTGGTAAATGGTAGTATGGACATGGCGGACGCCAAGCAGGCACGTGAGTGTGAGGAAGAGATCGTATTCAAACTGCCGGCCACGATCGATGGTAACAACTCTGGGGCATCCGAAGCTTGAGATCCAGCGACTGACAAACGTGGAAGTCATGGCAAGTGCCGTTACGTCAGTGAGAGGAAACGCCTCACGCCAACGGGTAACGCCTCACGCCAACGGGTATAACCGTCCACACAAGTGAGGATGTAGCGAGCATCTCTGGATGGTGGGAGTGGGCCAACCATATCGATGTTGACGTGATCGAACCGAGCGTCGGGTGAGCGAAAGGAGTTAATTGGCGATTTCGTGTGTCCTGTCGTCTTGGAACGTTGACAGTGAAGGCATTCACGCGCCCAGTGGCGCACCTCGGAGTTAACACTCGGCATTACAAAGCGGGTCGTAATGAGACGCTGCGTAGCACGAACTAAGGGATGACTTGCGCCGTGAAGCTTGTCGAATATTTGACGGCGGAGCCGGAGTGGGCCAAAACGGACGTGTTCAACCCGGTGAGACGTCGAAAGCGATGGTGCCCAAAGAAAAATGAGGGGGAATGTCAGACAGTGCCAGTGACGTGGTGGATGAGCGGATGTCCCGAAGTGCGACGTCTGTAAGTTGCAGAGCGGCGATTTCTTCGAAGTCAACTCGGGACGTAGGTAATGCGTCGATACGGGAGAGGGCATTTGCGGCCGCGTTGACTGGGCCTTCAATGAATGAACGTCCGCGGTGAATGCGGAGATAACGTTGAGGTGCCGTATTTCTCATGCGGTATAAGTGTTCTGGTTACCGCGAAAAGCGAATGTAAAAGGCTTGTGGTCCGTGAGGACGTGAAAGCTTGAGCCTTCAAGCAGGTGTCGGAAATGTCGAACGCCTATGTATACGGCCAGCAGCACACGACCGAACGTGGTGTATCGCGTGTCTGCAGGTTTCCATTTCTGCGAGAAAAACCCGAGTGGGTACCAAGAGTTGCTCGGGAACTGCTGTGACACCGCGCCGACAGCCGCCCTAGATGCATCGGTGATGGGACGCATTTGTACAACGTGCACGGGATGCACCAGCAGTGTGGCATCCGCCAATCTGTTTTTGGTAGCTTGGAAGGACGCTTCAGCGTGAGACGTCCAAGTCAGTGGGGACGACGGAGCTTTCGTCGTCTTTAGTAGTTCGGTGAGTGGTATGATAATGCGGGCGATGTTTGGAAGAAAACGGCGGTGGAAGTTCAGCAGCCCAAGCAACTCGCGGAGCTTTCGGATTGATGTTGAGCGAGGAAAGTTCCGCAAGGCTTGAACCTTTTTTCCAACAGTCGCGAGCGACGCGGTGTCCGAGGAACTCAATGTCGTCGACACTGAAGACGCACTTTGCGGGGATGATGAGAAGGCTCTGTTCCTGGTGCCTAGAAAATAGCAGGCGCAAATGGTCGCAATGCTGTTCGGGGGAAACACTAGACACCAGGAGGTCGTCGAAATATGAAAATACGGAGGGGAGTCCCCGGATGACCTCGTCGATGATCCTCTGGACCTTCTGAGCAACCCGAAGAGCATGCTAACGTACTCGAAAAACCCGAATGGTGCCACAATTGCCGTCTTAGGGATGTCCGCTGGCTCAACCGGAATCTGGTGGTAGGTGTTTACCAAATCGATCTTGCTGAATATCACCGCTCCCGCTAGGTTGGCAGAGAAGTCAGACCATGTGGAGAGCTGACGACCAACTGTTCGACGATTAACGGACGAAGCCCAGTTGCAGCATGTGGTCCAATTCTCTCTCTGCGATGGCAAGGCTGTCTCCAGCGAGGCGTCTGGGTCGGCAAAACACTGGAGGGCCAGTAGTGACAACGTGATGTGTGACGTTGTGACGTACTGGCAGCTCAAGGTAGGAAGGTTTCGTGATGGCTGGGAAGCCCGACAGAATGGAGGTGTACCTAGATGACTGTACCTGAGGCGCGGTTCTAGTGGTTAATGTCGTAGGTGCAAGGACGCCTTTTATATACATGCAGGTCATCGTGTCGACGAGTCGACGAGCGCGGAGATCAACACTGAGGACGAAGTGGGTCAGAAAATCAGCACCCAATATGGCCATGCGTACGTCTGCAACGACGAATACCCACGGCAAGGTGCGTCGGAGAACCACGTCGATGGTAAGAGAGTGTTGGCGATATGTTTTCTGACTAGACCGGCGCAGTTTTCTGAGAGCGCTGCCGGTCTAGTCGCACGGCAGTAATGACGCTGACCTCTGCATCTGTGTCCACGAGAAATCAATGGCCAGTAATCCTGTCAGTGACGTAGAACAGGCGGCTTGCCGTACGGCATGAGTCACTGACCGTCATCAGTGGCTCTGCAGTATGTTTCCCTGCCAGCCGCAAGGGGAACGGCACTGAAGTGCGCTGGCACCGAAGTTGCTGTAGTACCAGCAGTATAGGCGGCGACGAGGGCTTGAACGTAAGCTAGACCTAGGGGTCAGTCTGGAACGGTACTCGCGGTCTCGTCGATGAGGGTGGGAAGGAGGCCGTAATTCATTAACTGTCTCGGCAAGGTCATCTATCAGTTGCGACAGCAGAACGGTAGATGCCGTCGCCACAGTACATGTCGAATACTCAACAGCTCCGCCAGCTTGTCGAGGGACAGGTTGTTTGTTGCTGTGGCGAAGGCAAAGACCACATCCTGCGGCAGGCGCTGAAGAGGCAGTTCTCGCACCAGCGGAATGTTCGCGTCCAGCCTACTGTCACGAGAAGCCGCCGCATGTAACGTAAAAGTTCTGACGGAAGATGCCTGCGCACCGACACAGATGTGCGGTGCAGCACCGTCGTTTTAAAGTGGTCGTAGGGGGTGGTTTCGTGGGGCGCGTCCACAACGTCGTAGAACTCCGCAATCACCTCCGTTGAGAGTGCGGAGACAGCGTGGTAGAACTTCGCTTGTTGAGAAGTCGCTGTCTCGCGCTCTCCGGGCTGCCGGACTCCGTCATCCTCTCTCAATGGTTGCTGACTCTTTTCCCCACTACACGCCGAAGGGTAAAGATAACCTCGACGCGTGTGAACCAGGTTGCATGATTCTCTGGCCAAAACGATGGCAGGTGAATCTGCACCGCGGCGATGCCCTCTGCGCAGATAGCCGGTCTGTCGTTCATGGTCCCTTCCAGGCTGTGGTGCTCGCCTTGGGATCATGTCCGGATCACAACGTTATTGGGACAGAGCTTAGGTCCACTATAACAATGCGCGAGTCGGCGAGCGAAAGAACAAGGAAACGGTCAGGCCAATGGCAGGAGCAGAAGATACTATATTTTATTCTTCTCTTTTTCTAACCTCGGAGCACGAGGAGCGAGCCACATGCGCATGTCCATGCACCTGAGCGCGCCATAAATAAAATGCGGCTGATCATGATGAAGATGGCTGATAGAGGGTCGACAGATGGCTGCTACTGATGACAGATGGCTGCTAGACCACAGTTTTGAAATGCACGGCCGGTACCTCTGTCGTTGCAGTCCGCTGTAGAAGCTAACTGGATCGACAGCAAAACTAAGGCATTCGGACTGGGCAATGTCTCTATAACTGATTCAGAAGGGAAAAGGCTCAAAGCGAATATGCGGTGAATACCATTTTAGAGTAAATGATGTATGGAAGAAGGCAGCTTAACAATTTTTCACAGCAGATGAGGTTCACAGCCACTTGAGTAGAAGCAGTCTTCCGCACCTTGGATTTAACATAGGCCTACCAGCAAATTCGTGTAACTACGGGACAGCTGGGATGCTGACCCTTAATTCTTTGAAAGCTCTCTGCAAGGTTAAACGATTGGCGTTTAGAATCTGCGCAGCACCAGCCTATTTTCTGCGCTTCATTGAGACAACGCTGCCTGGCACCTCAAGCGTTTTTGCGTACTTCGATGACGTGATCATTACTGGAAAAGACGCCGCAGAACATGCCGTCAGATTCAAAGAATTTCTGAAGAGGCTGCAAAATTTCAACTTTCATTTCGGCAAAAGCAAGGGCTGTTTTGCAGTTCGACAAATTTCCTTCCTAGGGCACCGAATTCACGAGTCTATAGTTTATACCAGCGAAGAAAAGTTCGAGCTGTCACCGAGACTCCAGGTCCAAATTGAAAGCCCGCCCATCAGTCATTTCTTGGAATTTTCACTTTCTACGACAGATCTTTCAAGCACGCTGCATGACTTGTCAGCTGTTTCTTCGAGCTCCTGCATAAGGACGCAACGTGGAGGTGGGAGACCGAACATCAAGAAGTGCTCGACCAGCTGAAGAGATCGTTTCTTAGTCAAGCCGTACCGGCTCACTACGACAAAGATAGGCAGCTTCTTGTCGCATGCGACGCTTCGACCATACGGCATAGGAGCCATTCTGTCGCAATGTGATAAAAAGTATAGAGAGGCACCAATTGATTTTGCATCTAGGACACTAATTACGGCAGAAAGAAATTGAGTTCAGTTCGACAAAGAACACCTTGCTGTAATTTTGACGCTAGTATCTTCCAGAAATATGTCACGGGGAGAAGTGTAGCTTTCGTCAGTGACCATCAAGCGCTGCTTGGCATACTGGGCCTGGAAAAGCCAACGCCTTATCTCTCATCACGAATTACCAGATGGTGCATCAAATTATCTGCCTATAACTACAACATTATCTGCAGGCATCGCACGAACCATCAAAACGCAGACGCGTTGAGCCGATTACCTTACGAGAACACATCGGTATACCATGGCGACCAAGCGATGTACTATTGTTTGGAGCTGTAGAGACAACCGCTTACACCTACAGAGATAGCACGTCTGACATAGCAAGAGAGCAGTGTACAAAAGCTATCGGAGTCAAGTTAGGATGACACAGTGGAAAAACTCACTGCTGATGAGACCCCGCTTTACCGACGAAGAGCGACGTAATGTAATTTCATCGTGATTGTCTAACAGTTGGATATCAGGTGATTATATTAAGCGCAGCACTCTTTCACATTCTATAACTGCTACATGCTGACCCCCGAAGCATCATAGCCATGAAGAAGTGCACAAGAAGCTATGCGCGGTGGCCCGGCAATGAGAGCGAAATAAAAAATTGAGGAGCCAGTGCACTCCGTGAAGGTGGATGACCAGCGAAGCAGAAGCACATCACAGAGGATTAGGGTACATGTATTTATTTTCATCATTTGGTAATGTTAGTGATGATATGCTTTGTAATTACTATGATATACACAGATTGGTTCGGTAACAACCTGAGATAGCTTCTTGGCCAAAGTTAAATCTATACAGGAGCGTTATTGAGCAGTTGAGTGACTTGGATTGGTGTGACACTTCCAACCAGACTCTTCCAGGATAAACTGAGTCAGCCATTTCTTGTCTGGTTTTGAAATGTCCATATTGAAGTCTCCAACGACGAGCACAGGGGTAGTGTCATCACGTCTAACTCACGCAAAATGCGTGGTCATGAACCTGTTGATATCTCACTTGGGTGTTCCTGGAGGTAGATACACGGTGGATATAACAATTGCTTCTTTCGTTTCTGAGGCACAGACATCCCCGCAGTCGGTGGCATTGTCCTCTCGCGAGTCAAGGGTGTATGACTGTACATACACTTTTCTCTTTCCATACATGGCAATGCCTCCTGGTCGTGAGTCCATATGCGGTCCACAAACAATTCCAGTATACCCATCGACTTTAAACAATGCATCTTGATTTATTTATATCATTATTATTATGGGCGGAGCGCTTGAAGCCTTGTTCACCTCTGCTGCAGGTTGGCCCGGTATTGCACAATCTCCGGGATCGGCCCACGCTCTCCTTTTTTATTGCTGACGTACAAACACGAAACGTACATGCGAATCTTGATCATTTGTTTCATTTATTATTATTCATGATTATTGTTATTAGGGACGAAGTGCTTGAAGCCTGTTTCACCTCCGCCGGAGGGCGGTCCAGTATTGCACAACCTCTGAGATTGTCCCACATTTTTGCCCACGGACATTACAAATGCATTGCAGGGTAGAAGTATACATCTTGGCTGTAAAAAAAGCACGCGCCATTCTACTGCTGTGAAGGTAGATTACCAGTGAAGCAGTTTAGCACACGACATAGAGGTGACAGAATTTAGATCAAATGTATGCCCAAATTTTATTTTTCTTGAGCGGTGAATATGGTCATCCCGAAGGAAGGCACACGCACGCACACTTTTATTTTGATCGGCGGCGTAAATACTGCTGGAAGACTGCCGCCATCACAGTAATCCAGAGGAAACGACACGCGCGACGGGACTGCCACGTTGGGAGAGCAGAAGGAAACTAGGCACGCAAGCGCTTGGAACGACGACTCTATGCATTAAATCGACCAAGCAGAATGCTGCGTGGCATAACTGAAGAGATCACTCCTGACAGATACCATACATAGGACCATACAGTGTCGTCTTGCGAGATTCTTGTATCGCCAACACACCACGGTTCACACAGCTATATGAAGGACACTTGTGACGGCGATGTTCAGACGAGAACTTTTGTGTCCTCGTGCTCTTCTGAAGCCAGAGAAGGACACGCAAATTAAGAAATGCCATGGGACCCTACAGTCATCATGTTGCCTCTCAGTAGGAAAGAGGGTGATTACCCAGTAGTTTTTGACAAAGCCACATTGAATTGAGGGATAAATACTGCCCCGAACACGATCCTAGCTAGTGAAATGCGCCCACGGAAGTTTCCAGTGTGACTTAAATTACTTTAGGAAAACAAGTCTCAGGCCAGGGAATCAACACAACTGCGTCTGAGTGAGGAAGATTTGATGGGTCGTCTCAGAAGACAACGATAAAGTGCAGGCGTTGGTTGCACTGGCGCTTGGGCACGAGCGCGCCTTCATTGGCGAGCGCTAGCCAATGCGTGTTCCAAAGCCTGAGCTGCTGTTTGCCGATGTGTTTCTTATTCCTTGTGTTTATTAAATCATCTGCAGACACTAATGGCTGTGCAAGCACAACATATGTATAGTAATTTTTCGTTTCACTGTGAGTGCCGCCTTAGATATGATGGCATCCGTACCTCGGCCAGGTATTTGTTACGCCGAAAGCCTTAGGTGGCTATGTTGGTGGTGCGCTTGGCGGTGACCTTCGGTGACCTTGATGAAACAGCGCCGAGACGAAAAATCGCCGACGCAATGTCATGTCAACGACGCTCGGATTGACGTCACGTTTCTCAGGGAGGTTCCTGTAAACAAAGTAAATTAGTTGATTTGAAAAGAAAATTGAGTACATTTGAGCCTGGGTGGCAATCGAACCCAGGCAACTGGGGCAGGGACGAGCACGCTTCCCTGAAGCCACCGCTGCTCCACGGTCCCGGCTTACTAAGGGTGTGTATAGTGCTTGCGTGAATGCGCACGTCACGTAGTCATAGAGACGCGCTTGTGCCACTGCTCGCGGGTTTGTCGTCCTCTTACATAGTTGGCTCCGATGCCGATCATCATGCCGCTGTTCCCATAGTGCCCCTCGCGCTCGTGCCACTGTTCGCGCGTTCGTCATCGTCTTCTTCCACCGCTGGCTCCGATGCCGCTTAACATGCCAGCGTCCCCATGCCGTTCTCTGCCAAGGCGCTGACGGCACTGAGCCACTACCAGTAGGTGCGGCGGTTTTGATCTGTCGTGCGCTCCGATAGATAGTGGCCGCTATTCTTCATAGACGAATCTTAATAGTGACAAAAAGTGTGCCAAGTGTGTGATCAGGCTTTCTCCTTTACGTTTTATAAACCCGTAACACTTGCTTAACTTTTTGTAGCGCCTTTAAGGTTGAACCAGTTGCGAGCCTGTGCACGTATTGTGTGTTGCGTGCTTTGTACCCGTCTTTTTTTTCGTAAAGTAATAACATTAATTTTTATACCAACTCAGCCAATTTTCAATCATTCTGATCTACTCGGCCATATTTTATAACTGTACTGCAGTGATTGTAGCACAATTGGAACGCCAGTGCTACAGGTCCAGCGTTTCATTCTTTATTTTTCAAGATGTTTCATTTCGCATTACCATGACTAAATATCTCTGTTATGTGTTGTACAACTATTAGGAATTTTAATATTTTGTAAAGCCCTACATAAATTTACCTGCACTTGTGTTCCCAGTTATTATATAAAAATGGTAAGGGATTTCTTCTAAAGAACTTTGTGTGCACGATTTTTTTTTCGTTTCAAAGGGATAACATGCAACTGGGGTAGCTTTTTATGCGTGGAGCCTCCTGCATTTTTACCTACATCGCGCTAGCGTCGATCACGCGCCATTGGAGCGCCATTAAGTGGCGATAGTCAGCGTCACCGGCAGATGCATTCTCAAGTCCACTAAGCACTCTCCTGTGCAAGAGCCGTCTAATGCGATGTTCCCTTCAGGACAACGTACGACCATGTTATAGTGTTCTCGCACGATATAGCTAAAAATGCGGGGGGCTGTGCAGTATTTATTAGTGGGAGTGTTATTTATCCCCACTCAAGGCCGTTGCGGCGGATGCGGAACACATTTTTTGACCACCGATGTTACGTAGAACATGAAATTTATGACCATACGGCTACCTAATAAACCCTCGTAAGCTACCTGAAGGCATCAAACATTCCAGAGTTGGTACGCTCGCTATGAAATGAGCGAAAATGAATGAGGAATGTGGATGTGGGAGCGTTACACATTTGTTGCAGAATTTGTAGTGGAACGCATGCATAATGCGGATGTTCTCGGTTCGAATTCCACCGGCGGAAAGTTGTTGGTTAGTCCACTTTAAGCTTGCTTTTTCCTAATAATTCCTGGGATTTTGAAATGTGGCAAAACAACGGGTGACATGACGAAGACAGAGAAAAAACATTGTTTCACAACGAAGGTTTATTTGTTGCGAGAGAACAATATAAATTTGCGCATTCGAGGACAAGAGAAGGCCATATAAAGGTAAAAATGAATGATTAAAAGGTTTTAAAAACACTGTTATTATATTGCTGTACACAGTATGCACACAAAACAAGCGGAGTCATTAAACAATACAACTAATACGTTTGACAGAGCAATCCAATGCTTGCTACCACACGTGTCACCTAACCTGGCCATTTTCAACGTCTCAAAAATTTCTTATGCCTGGTGGCAACGGTGACGTTGAAAAGCCTTTAACGTTGAAAAATGTTTTATTCCTAATAACGCCGGGAAATCGAGCCTAATGCCACCAACGCTCAGAAATCAAATAGAGAGCGCACACAATGTTTTCGCACACCTTGTGTGGTGTAGCGCTGAGGTGCTTCTTGTATAATGTAGGTGAATCCGTTGTAAAGGCAGAAGTACACAGTTAGGCACACGCGTTTAAGCTCATGAACATGATTTGCGCCAAGAAAACCTGTCGAAGCTTTCAAACTTGCTTCATAAGAAGCCTACTGCACCATCAATATGAATGCTGTTTTAACTGCACCAAATAAACACATTACACCAATATAAATCTTGATGACATCATTTTATCATTCGAGTGCTCAGATTGGTAACCTCTAGATACGGAGTAAATTGAGAAGCTGTGCGCGTTATTAAAGAATCTACTTAAACTAAATTTTCAATAATTGACCTGAGGTGGCTCAAGAAAATCAGTAGTTCGGAACCAGTCCTTCAGGTTGTTGTCTAGGCGAGCGAAGAAATTTTGATTAGGCATGCTTCTGTTAGAGCTATGCGAACAAATACCTTCGAAATAATCGCTCTTGCAAACCCTCACTGACGCAGCATGTACCTTGAGGACAGTCCTCTTTCGATTTTTATTCATGTTCTTTTTGGAAGGTAAGCAGTTTAAACGTGCAGTATCAATACAGCAGCGAACGTATGCCGTCGAAATCTTCCTTGGTTGCATCATTGCAGGACGCAATGAAAATGCAGATTTAGCGCGTCCTTGGAAACAAGACAATGCGCTGCCGCCGATGGAAGGAAGATAAAGAAGTTGAACAGCTAGGCAGTGCCGATGGTGTCAAACCTTCGGGACGAAATGTCGGGTGGCGATCTTGACATCTCAGGCGCTTTTTTTTAAAGGGCGAAACTGTTGTAGGTCGAGGCTGCGCCATCCGTCTGTCCCTCGGTCCACCGGTGTCACGCAGGGGGCAGGTTCGCAGACCCACCGCTAAGGGTGCTGCGTCCAATAGGAGGCCTCGCCGGCTGATGAGCGAACCAATCAGAGCGCGCGCCCTTTCTCGCTATGAATCCAGCTCGGCGCCAGCGGCAGCGTCGTCGCTGGGCGAATTCTACGTTCCGCGCAAGAGAATCCGCAGCGAAACGGCTCCAGCGGGAGGTCAACACGAAGCTACGGAAAAAGGAAGCACAAGTCAGACGTAACCGCAGGGAGACCGCTAACACCGAGGGTCATCAGCGAGAAGCGCAAGGCAAATGGCAGCAAAGACAAGCGAACCCCCAACTTCGAAAGAAGGCTACACAAGATAAGTGCCAGTTAGGCAAGCGAACCCCGAGCTTCGAAAGAAGGCAACGCAAGCTACTCACACAAGCTACACAAGCTAAGTGCCAGTTGAGGCAAGCGAACCCCAAGCTTCGAGAGAAGGAAACATGAGGCAAGTGCCACTGCAGGCAGGCAGACCCTGATTTGTCCCAACAAGAGCAGAACAAAGACGCAAGCGCCGAGAGATCCCTTTGTCCGACGGTGCCGATGGCCGCTTCAAAAGAGACTTCCTCGACCGGGAGATTGGCCACAGCTGCAGAGTGTGCGATAGACTTTGGTTCGACCACAACCTGACTCAACTGAAGCCTGCCGAATCCCGACTCACGCGATTGGGCCATTAAAGCTTTGGAGCGGGAATTTCGAGCAACGTCGACGACCTCCGTGGCCTATTTGTGGGTGTGCACGACATGTAAAAATTTATTGCTGGCCGGCAAGTTACCACCTCTGACAGTTACCAACGGGTACAGGTATGTGCCAAAACCTTCTTTTATGCAACCATTGAATTCGGTAAAAGAAAGGTTAATAGCTCCCCGCCTTCCGTGTATGAGTATTCGTCGTTGGACACACGGAGGCTGTCAGTTTCGGATAAAGGGACAAGTAGTGGACGTTCCTATCAATGTGCAGGCGACCGCACAGTCTTTGCCCAGAAACATCTCGGACGACGTGGCAATCGATATCGATGTCGAGATCAAGTGCGCATTACTTAGCAAACCCACCTACAGATATGGGCGGGTCAAGAAATCCAACATTGTCTAGGCTCGATTATCTGTGCGAAACCCTTTTCTACAAATTCTACAAGATAAAGGTCGATTGGCAGATAATCGCTAAATTTCCATATGGAGAGGAGCTGTGTAATGATGACGAGATCGAACGCGCTCCCGAAATAACCAACCTCGAGGATGCCGTTCAAATGGCGACGGCTTTGAATTCAGTGAGCCAGATTTAAGTCTATGGCGACGGTGCCACAGCAAATGTTGAAACAGCAGCATTGCGTGTGGATGGCAGCCACTACCTTTATATAGCTCCGGGGAAGGACAAACCCCAATATCGTTACGGTTCGAAGAGTATGCAGAAGAGTTGTCTTTCCCCCTACTATACCTAAGTACCCCTCGCGAAATCACCGGGCCACGTCCAATGCTCTTCGCAATAGCCAGCTGGGAAATGCGAAGAATTGACCGCAGAGGAGTCACGCCTGATCATGTGCTCTATATGACGTTAAAAGTAATGCGCTACAACATCTTTGAGAAAAGTATGAATTTCCTGCCAAATCAGATCACCAGCAGCATAACCAGAGAACAACTCGAGAGTGGAACCTACCTGAAAGAAGCACTGAACCTAACCTTCATTCAGGAAGTTCCCAATACTGTCCATTACTGGCAAGAATGAAAGAAAGAGGTCTTCGGCATGTTTCGACAGCTGGGTAAGCTTCAACCATTTCTGACTCTATCTGCCGCAGGAGTACATTGGCATCGTTTGATCATTACTCTCGAAAGGTTGCAGGTTGCTAAAGAAGGAGTTACTCGAGCTCTGGAAGAAATTAACAGCATTGAACGAGTCGAGCTTTGCAATAACGACCCTGTCGCCTGTGCAATATACTCCGACCGGATATTTGACGTCATCCTCAACATCTTAAAGAATAAACGGCTTTCGCAATTCAAGCCTCACGTGGTGATGGGTTACTTCAAGAGAGTTGAATTTCAGCAACGTAGTAGACCACACATACACGCACTACTTTGGCTTTAATGTGTGCCGGAAAAGGATTGGTCAGGTGACATGCCGAATACCATTGAGATTATCAATACCCTGACAACTTTGGACACTTCCCTTTGAAGAGGGAACAGAGACAGATCCATTGTCATACTCACACGTGCTACAAACGGGGCCTAAGCAAATGTCGATTGGGAGCTCCATTTATGCCAAGTCACGAAACAAACAATGTACTGCAATTGCCTTACATAGAAGATGAAGGGGTGAAACAACGGAGGAAGTACCTAAAATGGTGATACGAGGAAATGCGTGGGGGTCTGGAAAAGATTCAGTACAACTCTATAGAAGAGTTCTTTGAACGCTTCTATGTACACAGCCAATGAACACAGGCTTCGCAGCACCTGGCCAAGGCGGCGGTCAGACCTGTGACGCGACAAAGGGTGCAATACCTGGCTCCGAACAGGCCGCCACTGGAAACTGAACCTGGCAACTTTCAACACGCGCACCCTATCGAGTGAGGCTAGCTTAGCGGGCTATTTGAAGAATTATCAGGTATTTCCTGGGATGTTATCGGCCTTAGTGAGGTTAGAAGAACTGGTCAGGCTTATAGAGTGCTGACTAACGGCCACGTCCTCTTCTACAGAGGTCTTCCAGACAAGAGAGAATTCGGGGTTGGATTTTTAATCCATAAGGACATATCGGGTAACATTTATTAATTGTACAGCAGGGTAGCGGTCAACATAGTAAAGCTGAATAGGAGATATAGAATGAAGGTAGTGCAAGCCTACGCCCCAACCTCCAGTCACGATGATGAAGGAATAGAAGTTTTATGAGGATGTTGAATTAGCAATGAGCAAGGTGCAAACTCAGTATACTGCAGTCATGGGTGAATTCATTGCAAAAGTAGGAAAAAAGCAGGCTGGTGCGCAAGAAATTGGCAACTACGGCATCAATTCTAGGAACGGCAGAGGAGAGATGTTGGTAGAATTGGCGGAAAGGAATAGGTTCCGCATAATGAATATCTTCTTCAGGAAGCGTAGCAACAGAAAGTGGACATGGAAAAGCCCAAATGGAGAAACAAGGAAAGAAATAGATTTCATAATCTCTGCCGACCGCAGCCTAGTGCAGGATGCAGAAGTGTTAGGTAGGGTAAAGTGCAGTGACCATAGGTTAGTGAGGTCCAGGATGTATCTCAATTTGAAGAAAGAAAGAGTGAAATTAGTCAAGAAGAAACAGGCCAATCTAGACGCAGTAAGGGTTAAAGCAGACCAGTTCAGGCTGGTGCTCGCAAGCAAATATGTAGCTTTAGAACAGGAAGACCAAGACAACATAGAGGCAATGATTGAAACAGTAACAAGCCTAATCTCAGAAGCCGCCACCTAAGTGGGAGGTAAGGCACAAAGGCAACCAGTAGGTAAGCTCTCCCAAGTAACAAAGGACCTAATAAGGAAACGGCAGAAGAGGAATGTGTCAAACTCGGGAGATCAGATAGAATTCGCGGAACTGTCGAAACTGGTCAAGAAGAAGAAAGTAAAGGAAATCCGAAATTATGTGGAAAAGACTGAGGAAGCAGTAAAATATGGACGCAGCATGGAATCAGTGAGAAGATAATTTCGCATAGGACAAGGCAAAATCAATTCACTGAAAGATAAGCAGGGTAATATCATCAGCAATTTCGATGACATAGTAAAAGCAGCGGTAGAATTCTATACTGACCTGTACAGTGCCCAGAGCAGCCAAGCTACTTTCATTCGAAAAGGGATGAACAGGATACAGATGCTCCTTCTATAACTAGCTATGAAGTTAGAAGGGCCTTGAAAGACATGACCATGGGAAAAGATGCTTGAGAAGATGGAATACCAGTCGATTTATTCAAAGATGAAGTAGACATCATGCTTGAGAAGCTTGCGGCCCTTTATATGCACTGCCTCACGACCTCGAGCATACCAAAGAGCTGGAAGAACTCCAACATTATACGAATCCCTAACAAGGCAGACGTTACGGAACTGAGTAATCATAGATCCATCACCTTACTTTCAGTATTGTACAAAATATTCACCAAGACAATTTCCAATGGAATCAGGGCAACACTTGACTTAAGCCAACCAACAGAGCAGGCTGAGTTCAGGAAGGAATATTCTGCGATTGGTCATATCCATGTCATCTATCAGGTAATAGAGAAATCTGCTAAGTACGATCAACCTCTCTATATGGCTTTCATAAATTATGAAAAAGAATTTGATTAAGTAGAGATACCAGCAGTCATAGAGGCACTGAAAAATCAAGGACAATCAATTTGCACAGCAACCTCGGTTCGCCACTAGAAAAGTAGGAAGATACCTATGAAGAAAGGGGTCAGGCAAGGAGATACAATCTCTCCAATGCTATTCACTGCATGCTTAGAAGAAGCATTCAAGCTCTTAGACTGGGAAGCCTTAGGAGTGAGGATCAACGGCGAATATCTCAACAACCTTCGGTTTGCAGATGGCATTGTCCTATTTCGCAACAACTGGGACGAATTACAGAAAATGATTGACTACCTTAACCGAGAAAGTGTAAGAGTGGGGTTGAATATTAATCTACCGGCCATCGTCATCATCATCGGCCGCATTTTGTTTATGGCGCGCTCAGGTGCATGGGCATGTGCATGTGCCTCGTTCCTCGTGCTGCGTGCGGTGAGGTTAGAAAAAGAGAAGAATAAAATATAGTCTCCTCTGCACCTGCCATAGGCCTCACCGGTTCCTTGTTCTTTCGCTCGCCGACTAACGCATCGCTATAGTGGACCTAACCTCGGTCCCTATAACGTGGTCGTGATCGCAAGGCGAGCACAACAGCAGTGAAGGAACCACGAACGACAGACCGGCGATCGGCGCAGACAACATCGCCACGGTGCAGATTCACCTGCCATCGGTTTAGCCACAGAATTCTGCAGCCTGGTTTACAAGGCTGCAGGATTATGTTGCGAAGTAATATTTCGCAATAAGCGAAGTTCTACCACGCTGTCCCCGCACTCTCAACGGAGGCGGTTGCGGAGTTCTACGACGTTGTGGACGCGCCCCACGGCACCACCCCCTATGACCACTTTAAAACGACGGTGCCGCGCCGCGGGTGTGTGCCTGTGCGCAGGCGTTTTCAGCAGCTTCTCAACGAGGAGGAGCTCGGTGACTGGCGACAGCCGGCACTTCTACGTCGCATGCAGCGGCTTCTCAGTGACAGTAGCATGGACGCAAAGAGTCCGCTGCGGTGAGAACTGTTCCTTCAACGCCTGCCGCAGAATGTGGTTATTGAGGTGGCTACCGAAGCAGACAACCTGCCCCTCGAGAAGCTGGCGGAGCTGGCCGATCACGTCATTGACTATTCAGCCAGAGGTACTGTGGCGACGGCATCTATCGTTCCGCTGTCCCAACTCGAAGACCGGCAGTCTCGCCTTGAGCAACAGATCAATGACCTTGCCGAGACTGTTAATGCACTTCAGCCTCCGTCCCACCTTCGTCGACGTGACCACAATTCCCGTTTCAGATTGTCCCCTAGGTCTAGTTCACGTTCAAGCCCTCGTCACCGCGTATACTGCTGGTACCACAGCGACTTCGGTGACAGCGCATTTCAGTGCCGTTCCCCTTGCAGCTGGCAGGGAAACAGCGCAGAGCCTCTGATGGCGGCCAGTGACTCATGCCTTATGACAAGCCACCTGTTCTACATCACTGACAGGATCGCCGGCCATCGATTTCTCGTGGACACAGGTGCAGAGGTCGGTGTCGTTCCTGCAGTGCGACTGGACCGGCAGCGCTCTCAGAAAACTGCGCCGGTCCAAGCAGCTCTGCTAACAACACATATGGTCAGCGCTCTCTTACCATTGACTTGGGTCTCCGACGCACCTTCCGGTGGGTATTCGTCATTGCAGGGGTGTATGCACGACCATATTTTTGGAGCCATTTCGCCCTCAGTGTTGATCTCCGCGCTCGTTCCCAGGCGGCACGTCAGCTCGGACCAACGTTCGATACGTATTGGTACTTCCTGGCCGAGTGATGGCCTAAGCTTAACAGCGCGGTTCCAATATGGGCTTGGCCATTCTAATTCCTCGTCGAATGATGGCCTAATATTAACAGTTTCGCGCGAATATAGGCTGTACCATTCTGATAGACATCCAACGCTGGCCCGCATTACACATTCAGTAAGCAATATTAGCTCACCCATTCAACGAGGCGGGAATTATTGGACCAACTTTCATATGGGCTTGGCAACATGGGTTACTAAGTTGGCTTTCTTTGGGCTACATTGGTCCGTTATAAGCCAATTTACGCCTTATCAATTTTAATACTTTCTCGTACGGCTTGCTAAGGTTAAATAGCATGTTTGAAAGACTAATGCACTGATCACAGGCACACTGCCCATGAACCAGAAATACGTTTGCAAGCTGTGATCCCTTCAACAGAGCTGATACCACGTTGGTTAATTAATTAGTTCGCTTGACGATACTACTTTCGATGAGATTTAGTAACAGCTTCGCTCATATGCTTATCTGTCACGGGGGATGGGCTGATCGACTTCCTGTGACTGACCGCGGGTTGTTCACAGCAGGGCACGGGTACACTGGCGCCTGCCGCTTAAGTGCGCTCCACACGTGATAACTAAGCAATGGTTTGTGAATGGCCTTATGATAAAAATTAGTTACCAGGAACGTACGCTTGCATTACTGTGAGAGGATTACGTAGTACAGTAATCGCAAGTGGCTCCTAGAATGGGCGGTTGCCGAGCGCTTGAAGCGTGTACATAGGCACTCAAAATTTGTTTCGTGTCGCTTTGGGCAGAACCAAACAAAACAGTGCGACCTTGCAATGTTCGCTAGAATGCTATGCTTCGAAGTTTTCGCACGACACCCGATGACCTGACCTGCAGGTATAGCAAACTCCCTTTCTTGGCGCCGTCGGCAGAAAAGGCAATCCAGTCGATCATTGGTGTCGACGGCATGTCGATGCAATGTCTTTCTTACCTAATCGAACCTTAAAGAGACGTTTAAGCGTGATTGATTCTGTAAACCCAAGTAAACCGATGAGAAAAGAAATATATATATCACTATGTAAAATGCAACGCTAGCTACTTCGTGCTGCTGGTCGTGTGCGTGGGGTGCAGATACCTTATCACCGTTCTCGGTAAGACGTGTGTTCAAATCCTTCTGTATCTTTTTTTTTTTCTTTTTATTTTTGGTTGCTTATTAATGCGCGGTTAACGTTTGTAATTCCATGCGCTTTCACCCTGATTAATCTGCGGCTATTGGGAGAAATGCCACTGAAGTGATAGCATTTCTCGGGGACTTCCGAAAAAAAACAATTAAATTATGGGGTTTTACGTGCCAAAACCACGATATGATTATGAGGCACGCCGTAGTGGGGGACTCTGGAAATTTGGACAACCTGGGGTTTTTTAACGTGCACGGGTGTTTTCGCATTTTGCCCCCGTCGAAATGGGCCACCGTGGCCGGGATTTGATCCCACGATCGGGGACTTTCGAGACATGCTCACAAAAGTGTGGATGGATGGGTGAATAACGCTGCACCCATTAAATCGGGCGGCGGCACACGCAACCTAGCCGTGACTATAATAAGTTATTTTGTACTTAACGGAGGGTGAGCTTGCAGTATAGGCCGCCCCCTGTGTTTGATAACTTTCCTCTCCCTCCCCGTGAAGCTGTCTTGGAACCTCCTTTGAGTTGAAGCGATGTACTCACTCTACTATAACTTTATTATTTGTTTTAGTTTATCTTGTCATATAGCAATTTAGCACTTACGTTATACGCAAATTAGGATGGTTAGGAAACTGAGGTTTTTGATCTTGTGCATGATGCACACAAGTGAGAGAGAATTATTTCTCGAAAGGGGGCTATTTACCATATTTATGGCTAATTTGCTTTACATTGTGGTCATGGTTCTCTCCGTGCATTCACCAAAAGTTAACTAGTCAAAGTAATAGGCGACTATTTAGAAGCATTGGTGAAGTGAGGTTGAGGCCAATGTGCCTGGATTAAAACATGATAGAAGCTTCTATGGCAACAAAACATACAACACGAAACATACACATACTCACGTGTCATCACAGACTTTTGAATTCATCTTTTAAAAAATGCCACAGTCATTCATTACACTGTGCACAATAATAACAGCTCATACAAGTGACCAAATGCTGTGCATAAAAAGATTTGATTCATGGCGTTTGATGTCCCTAAGCAACAAGCGTGTCCGTAGCTGTGATAAATGGTGTGGTGGAAGAAAATGGATTCATTTTGACCTCCTGGGAGTCCAACATGCAGCCAAAGTGCATTATGCACAAGCATTATTTTGCATTTTGCCCACATTCATTTCATTGTGGCCACTGCTGGTAGGATCGAGTAGTATTTTCAGTGTTATCCATACAGAAAGGCAATGTAAACTTCCATGGCAATTATATAACAGAAGGCCTTTTTCCTAAATGTTGCACCATCTGACACATATGTAGTCACAACTCTCAACCCTCAAAGCGCTTGTCCCTTGTTTACTCTTTCTTTGGTGCCATGTCTGCTTTTTTTTTTTTTGGGGGGGGGGGGGGGGGTAGGCTTCTAAATGCCCTTTTATGTGAACTACAGTTTATTAAAAAGTTTGTTGTTTCTTCGTGTGGTGTTCATCTTTAGCACTGCCAGTAGCTTAACATTTGCAAAACGAATGACAACTGGAAAGTTCGTGTAGTAACCTGATGAAATGGCACACACATTTCAAATAAACTTTAGTTTATAGTCACTGCATTATCTGTTTCTTCTTTTGTGTTTGTCTTCAGTGCTGTTTCATCATGTTAATTACCACACCAAACCATCAGCTGTTCCTACTTATGTATACAATCTAAACTGTTTACATTGTAGAAGTTATGTGTCAGAATCCTGCTACCAGTTGCTTGAAGGAAGTGCAGTAGTGTTTGCAATTAACATACACTTTGTGGTAGTGATAAAAAAATATGAAATTTACTTTGCTGTGGATACGGTGAGCTAGATGGCGGATTGCGCAATGCTGCATGAACGAGCGAGTGTTAGTGAGAGTCAGTGTTTTATTATTATACAAAGAAGATGTTAGCCTTGCAAAAGGTGCCGGCATGGTTGTTCCTGCTTGTCTGATATGTTGTTTCTGTGCAACAGTCTCCAAACTCACCACATTATCTGTTTCTTCTTTTCTGTTCATCATCAGAGCTGTTTCATCATGTTAATTACCACACCAAACATCAGCTCTTCTTAATTATGCATACATTTTAAACTGTTTACAGTGTAGAAGTTATGTTTGAGAATCCTGCTACTAGTTGCTTGAAGGACGTGCAGTAGGTGTTTGCAATTAATATACATGTAGTGATTGTAACTAGACCTAAGAAATGCAAGCCCAAGTGTCTATTGCATTCACTCTAACCAAATCGTCATTATCTCCCATGCCAATGCAAACAGGAAAATTCTCATCGTTCTGGTGTATGTTTTCATAACCATGTACTCACCTCAGATGAGGCTCAACTGTAACAGCAATTTTACACTTTACATTGTAGGTGTGCAAAAGGGGACTGCCAAGTTAGGCTGTATTAGTAAATTATGCACTGCAATAGCAAAACGGCCACTCTTAACATAAGAGGCAGCTTAGCAAGTCTGAGAAGAAACAAAATTGGAAGATGAGTGGTAGTGCTGCGGTGAAGTTCTAGCACCAGGCTCACTGTGATGTCTTGAATTTTGACAAGACCTACTCGGGTCTACTTGTTTATTTGGTCAAGAATGACTTCATTTCTTCATTCTAAAGAAGCGAACAAATAACCTTAGGAACTTTTAAGTACTTCCCCTGTCTTAACACATCCCGAATATGAGGGAACACACTCAAAACTTTCATGCTACCACGTTGATGCACCAGTACGACATTAAAAAACAACAACCACAACTTGGCATTTATATTCTGCAGTAAAGGTAAACCTAAGTCAGTCTAAGATGACTTAGTTTTGCTCTTTCGTGTCCCTATGCTATACTGCAAGGCAGTGGTTAAGCTGATGCTTCATTCATAAGAGGCATCAAGTCGAAGATGACATGTGCATGACAACTATAAGGACATGCCATGACGCATCACAGATGCAGTAATCGTCCCATCTCTCATCTTCCATGGCACAGCTTGAGATAATGTAAAATTGAGTGTGGATTAATGTGGTGCTTCCATTGTGCTAGCAGCACACCAAAAGGCTGCTCCAGTGACGATGTGCTTGCTGCATGCATAGATGCAGATTTATAATCGTACTCACGCTAGCTTTCCACGTGTGTCGAAGCAGCCAGGCCTGCTGCCATTACGATGCGAGGCTTAGTTAGGCAAGGTGCTGAATGATGACCAACCTGCTCTATTGTGTAGTCACTGTCAGGCTTAGCGCCAAATATGTTGCAATCTAGGCAGAACTACATCGCTGCACCTCTCTGCAGCTCATTTGCAAGCAGTAGGCATGTTGTTATTTATACCTTGAAAGAGTGCTGCATTCACTAAAATTAATAGAGCTGTCAGCAAGGAATTTGTTGCCTGGAAGCTGATGGGCATCTCAGTAGTGGCACTGATGTTGTGGCACAGTGACTGTGAAAAAAATGAGATGGGCAGCAATATGCACGTCAAGGTGATCGCAACAGAGAAGAATAAACAATAAAATTATCTAATATTTGTGCATTTTTGCACAAGAAAGTAGAGAAGGGGCCCAATGTGAATCGACTGTTTTCAGCACACAGCAAGCTTGATGGCTTCTGTAGCCATATTGCAAACCAATTCAAGGGTGGCTACATGACAAAATATGCCACAGAGTTCACATGCCAGAAATAATTTGCAGAGGCCTTTTACACGTGGCAGGGTTCACATTCATTGATCAACGTATCAATGATAGAACGCGTGAATGTTGCTCTTTGATGCCCATGGGTACACAGGTGGCCATTCTTTCAACGTTGTGAATGCAGCTATACCTTCAGTTTTAATGATGTGCATGAGATGGGAAAGGCATGTACAACTCTTGAAAGTGAGCTTCTGGAAATGTACTAATTAAGCAACACAGCTCCTGACATGCAATCATGACATCTGTTTTTCTCACTGATAGAGAATGCAGACATTTAGAATAACATTTGAAACTTGTTTAGGCGAGTGCAGACATTTAGAATAACGTATGAACATTGTTAAGGTGAGATGTGGCTGCAGGGATCACACATATACAAAACATTTAGTTGCGATATATCCTTTCACTAACCCTAGGAAGCCTAAAGCCCATTTTGCTAAAAGAAAACAAAAACAAACAAACTATAAGGGTGTTTATTAGACGGCACTTAAAGCAGCGCAAGAACAACAGTTCAAAAAGCGCAGCACGGACTCTCAGCACGAGCGGCGCTCGAGAGCCGAAGAAAACGACCCACTATAAGGCGCTGGAGCGGACAACTCACTTCAGAGTTCTAACGCTTCGCTACAATTACCCCGGATGTGAAAAATGAGCCCCCCGGTGACTTAACAGGTTGTCACCATCAGTGGGTCATGGTATATCTTGAGGCGCTCCACATTGACGATGTCGCGCCCTCGACGGCGCATGTCCGAAGATGGTTCAACTAGTTCCATAAGGTAATTTAATGGAGACATGCGTTCGACGACATGGTAGGGGCCTTCGTATTTGGGAAGTAGTTTCGAAGAGAGTCCAGTTGCGGTGGTAAGTTTTGTATACCCCAGGGTGTGCACACTGCGGATCACAGTGGAACGATTCACATATTTGAGAACGTAGACTGCGGGGTTCTACCAGTAACCACTGGCGGCTGTCGGCGCTGTAATTGCGTCGGTGGAGTAGCTCGTCGCGAATGGCAAAATGGTGGGCTTGATGACGCAATGCGCGAGTGGGTCGTGTTGCCGACGGATCAGTGAGCAAGTCTATCAGCGAGACAATCCATTAGTCCTTGCGGTGTTCTGTAGCGATGGTGTGAATTTCGATGCAAAGAACGGCCAGTTGAGTTCCGGAGCAGCGGGCGTTGTAATCGGGTAAGGGGGAGTGCGAGAGGGCGTCGGCGTCGGCATGTTGGCGTCCGTTGCGGTAGAGCACGCGGATGTCGTAGTCCTGCAGACGAAGTGCCCAATGGGCGAGACGGCCTGAGGGATCCTTCAATGACGACAGCCAGCAGAGTGCGGGGTGGTCCGTAACGGCATCGAACGGGCGGCCATACAAATAAGGGCTAAACTTCTTAAGGGCCCAGATGATCGCCAGGCATTCTTTTTCGGAGACGGAGTAGTTAGCCTCGGCTTTAGTAAGCGTACGACTTCCATACGCCACGACATATTCAGGGAACCTTGGCTTGCGCTGCGCAAGGAGAGCGTCAAGGCCAACACCGCTGGCGTCCGTGTGTACCTCTGTAGGGGCCGTAGGGTCGTAGTGGCGTAGTATGGGCGGAGACGTCAACAAACGACGGAGCTTTGCGAACGCGTCCTCGCACACTGACGACCACTAGTCGAGGGGCCCCTTAATGTCAACGATCTTCGGCAGTGGCGATATAATAGTGGCGAAGTTTCGAATGAAACGTCGAAACTAGGAACATAGACCTACGAAACTGCGCAGTTCTTTGACGGACGTAGGTCTGGGGAACTCGGCTACGACCCGAAGCTTGGCTGGATCTGGGAGAATGCCATCTTTGGACACGACGTAGCCCAGTATTGTCAGCTGCCGTGCTGCAAATCGGCACTTCTTTAGGTTCAACTGTAGGCCGGCGTTGCTCAAACGCGTCAGAACGTCGTCGAGGTAGCACAAGCACGTGTGCCATTTCAGGTTGCGCAAGACGGTATCCATCATGCGCTCGAAGTTCGCGGGCGCATTACACAGTCCGCACGGCATGACGTTAAATTCGTACAAGCGGTCGGTCGTGACGAAGGCTGTCTTCGGTCGAGCGTCCTCAGCGAGAGGGACTTTCCAGTACCCTGAGCGCAAATCGAGCGATGAAAAGAATTCAGCTCCTTGGAGGCTGTCAATCGCGTCGTCTATTCGTGGCAGCGGATAGACGTCCTTGCAGCTTATCTTGTTGAGCCGTCGGTAGTTCACACAAAACCGTACGGAACCGTCGTTCTTCGCAACAAGAACGACCGGAGACGCCCAGGGACTGTTTGATGGTCGAATAACATCCTGTCGAAACATGTCGTCGACTTGCTCGTTAATTACACGACGATCTGCAGGAGAGACGCGATATGGACGTTGCCGCAGTGGTGGTTCGGAGCCAGTGTCGATGTCATGCGTGACAGTGGACGTGCGGCCCAGGGAAGTCTGCGCGACATCGAAAGATGGGCGAAATTCTTCCAACAGACACAGAAGCTGTGAACGCTGGACCGGCGTAAGGTTTTCATCGATGGAGGAGCCAAATACATCTTCGGGCGATGAATCCGACTTCGAAACAGCACTGAGCGTACAGGAGCTGGGCCAGTGCGTGTCATCGGGTGCGTCGACAACTTGTGCGTCTTCGACGGGTTCCACTCTGCCGAGACATTCCGCTCGCAGCAATGTGACAGTATATGGGGATGTAATGCTAACAAAAATGTCACAGTTTCGCCCTAAGGGCGAAGCAATGAATGCGATAGCAACACAGCAATGTCATACGAAGTAAGGTGAGCGGCTTTGGTAGCAATATGAATTGTAGTAAACATGAGCTGATTAAGTAAGCAGGTGTGCTGCGGCGTAAGCAGGCTGACATGAAGAGAGACTCGATGACCACGAGAAGGCGCGTGTGAAACGGTGGTGTTGATGAGAAGTGCTGCCCGTGGGCAGCGCGTGCGAAGGGACACACCTGTAGCGCTGCACTGCCGATCCGGGCAGCATTGCATGTGTAGCGTGCATTGGAAAATGTGGCCTGACTATTCTAACTGTGGTGTGAGTGCGCACAAACAAACATGAATAGACCACACTGAAAGACTGCAGACAGCGACTGTCAGAACGCTGGCAGGAAGCGAATATACGCCGCAGCGGGCGAAGGTACGTGCGTGCGGTCTATCGCTTCAACGGAAACTGAGCGGCGAATGCACAGCGCATAAAGGTCAGAGCCGTGGGGAGATAAGAGACGGTGCGAGCGAGCGACGAGCGCGGTTGTTGGCAGAGTAGAAGTGCGCCCCCCCCGCTCCCTCCGGCGCTCGCTTCCCGCTTCCTTGCTTGCGCGTGGAAGATGGAGTGCGTGCGCTCTCCGTGACAGCGTGCGTCCCCGCACGCTTGCGCTCGGGCATATTGCGCGCGGCGAAGATTTTATCTATACGGAACCTCACGGCGACGGCGACGACGACGGCGACGGCGACGACAGAAATCCGGTGGAAGTGTCCATATAATTGCTATCGCAATAAAAAGAGCGCTGTCACCGTGAGTGATTTGCACTGTCGCAAACGGCACCAACAATCCTTTCTTACTGGGAATGCGGTCAGATGGCGAAAGGAGTGCAATTGTGTCGCGGAGACCGTCACAGTACACTGACACAGCCGCTGACGCGTTCTGAGGCACTTGGGTATCATCTGTGACAAATATCTTGTGCGAAATCGATGGCCTGTCGGCCGGCGCCTCTCTGAGAACGGCGAGAGTTCTATTTCGGCGGGTGTGCAATGAATGACGGCGTTGTGGCGGGAGAGAAAATCCCATCCCAGGATGATGTCGTGCGAGCACGCAGGAATGATGATGAATTCGACGGCATACATGTCGTCCCGAATGACGACGCGAGCTGTGCATAGTGCTGTTGGGTGAATACTTTGGGCGCTAGCCGTACGAAGGGATAGCCGCGAAAGTTGCGTCGTCACTTTTCGTAGGAAACGGCTAAGTTTCGCGTCCATAACGGATACGGCGGCTCCAGTGTCTATAAGGACAGATGCGCGAACACCGTCTACAAACACGTCTATTATGTTCGATGGTCTCTCCTGAGCGCTTTCACAGTTCGATAGCGTCGCAGCCCTTGCCTCGTGGGCTGCGACTAGTTTTTACGATATCGTGCGACCCGACGTGGTCGCATCGGCGACAATGAGCGTCGTCGTGAAGACGGCGAACGGCGGGTAGAATGAGCTGGGCGGAACGTCGGTGTCACAGACGGCGGTGGTTCGTAATTAGGGCGGCTGGGCTGGCTCATGGGGGGTCATGCGACTCGAGGCGACTGCACGCGATTGTAAAAACGTGCAACATGGCCGGCGTAACCATACGCAAAGCATATGGGACGGTTGTCGGAAGTGCGCCAACGGTTTGCCGGAGAGGGTCCCACCCATGCTTCAGGACGCGATAGACGTAGTGGCTGCTGATATGGCTGCATGGTGGGCTACAGACGGAGCCTAGTGACATCGGCGTACGTAGACGGCACAACCGCTTCGAACGACCGAGGTCCAGCGACGGCTTCGGCGTAACTAAACGGAGCAGCTGCAGTGATTGGTTGGGCTGGCCTGGCGACAACTTGAGCGTAGTTAAGTGGCGCTGGTGCCGGAGGGCGCTGGTGATATTCGGGCATGACTTCGGCGATTTCATGCTCAATCACTCGGCGGAGGGGAGGCGGGAGTGGGGTTGATGGGTGTTCCACATGCTGCGGGTGAGCAAAGGGCAGCAGAGAGACCTGGCGTGCAATTTCTTCGCGCACAAATGTCTTCATTCCTGCCAGAAAGGTGGTGTGGTCAGAAACGGTTGACAAGCCAGCGAGATCTGCGTCCCGTGCTGGCGGCCGACGGGTCAACGACCGATGCCGGCGTAGCTCCTCATAACTCTGGCACAGAGTTATTAGCTCTGCCACCGCGCAAGGATTTTTGGCGAGGAGCATGGTGAAGGCGTCGTCGTCGATGCCCTTCATGACATGTTTGATCTTATCCAACTTGGACATGGTCGCGTTTGTTTTCATGCACAAGTCCAGAATGTCCTCTATGTAACTGGTGAAAGATTCCCCGGCCTGCTGGGCGCCTTCGCTCAAACGCTGTTCTGCTTGCAGCTTACGAACAGCAGGGCGGCCAAACACGTCGATAATGGCAGTCGTGAAAGCGGACCAGGTCGGGAAATCGGATTCGTGGTTGTTGTACCACATACTTGCTACGCCCGCCAGGTAAAAGACCAAGTTGCTCAATTTGGCTGCCTCGTCCCATTTGTTGAGTACACTCACGCGCTCGTAGATAGCGAGGCAGCCCTCCACGTCGGTGCCATCCGCGCCAGTGAAGATAGGTGGGTCGCGTTGACGAGGGACACCGGGACAGGCGGGGGGTGCGGGAGGAGGCGTTTGCTGGGAGGCGTCTTGCGGCATTGCAGATGGTAGAGCACGCGATCGAAGCTCCAGTGACATCGAAGGGGTTTCGGACCGGTTTTGAGGGTGCAGCACTCTCCACCAAATTATAAGGGTGTTTATTAGACGGCACTTAAAGCAGCGCAACAGCGACAGTCCAAAAAGCGCAGCACGGACTCTCAGCACGAGCGGCGCTCGAGAGCCGAAGAAAACGACCCACTAGAAGGCGCTGGAGCAGACGACCCACTTCAAGGCGCTGGAGCGGACGACCCACTTCAAAGTTCCAACGCTTCGCTACAAAACAATAAAAAAGATTAAAAAACAACTTCAACTTTGTCACCTAGAATGTACATTTGTATCCTCCCCCCACCCGAAAAAAAGTCTTTATAACTTAGTAATTATTTATAAATTGACTATCTGAGCTACCTACAATTTAAACTATGGTTCACTGTGTCGAAGATACTAGCGTCAATTTCGCAAACTTTCCCACAATTATATCAGCATTTTGAGCTACCGAACTCTTGTGGGTCAAAAATGCCATGTTGGGCATTGTGAAGATAAACTAATATCTCCAAGTCTAACTCTTGTTCTGTCAGTTATTTTGCTTCTGTCCTGGATTTTATGCTGGTTTCTGTTCTACAACAGAGCAGCTCTATTTAAAGCATGCCAGTTACAGAAATGAATTGAGAATATATTTGAGTCAGTTTTGAGAATATATTAAGCTAGCACAAACAGGGCACTTATCACTGGAAAATACCAGAATGGTGGTGCTTGTTCTCTTGAGATCGAAATGATGCATTCGTCCGTGCTGCTGCATGAACTTTGGAAAATGTCACCCTGTTTTTAAATGTGCTGACCTTTTTGGTTGCATCGCTCGCACGCATAATAGCCAGTGTGGCCGACAATACATTTGACATAGCTCCTTGCAGGAGCATCGCAAACCAATGCTCACCCGAACATGAACATCTCCTATGCTTAACGCCTCAGAAGTTAGGTCGGAGACTTCTTGCACATATGGCTCTAGGTAATCCTGCAGACATGGCGGCTTCCCTGCACTACAGTACACACTGACAACAAATGGCGGTGATGCCTCCACATTTTTTATGCGGCACAAAATGGACCAAAAGGCAAGCTGGCTACTTTTGCAAAGAGGGACTCTGTCAATGTTGCCTTGTAGCTACAGTTCACTTGGAACTACTTGCCCCGGCTGCAACACTTGACGAATTCCTTCTTCAAAACCTAAGTGCACAAATGACCCATTTTGCTCCACCTGAGCTTTCCGCTCAGTTTCCAACACTGTCCTAGCATCTTTTGGAAGGTCAGAGATGCCTCTTCGCCGGCAGAAATCGAGGACATCGTTAATGCATGCATGCGTCATATTATGTTTGGAAGCAATTACAGCAAGCTCTTCACTTTCAGACAGTTGTTCAGAAAATACATGAGAGAGCGTTGGACTACAAGTGAAGGCTATTCCCTCACCCGGCCCAGTGAAGCTGTCTGAAGCGAGAAAGTCATCAGACTCATCACTCGGATCACTACCTTGGGGACCTCCTTTGTCACTTGAGCTGCTATCAGAGTCGCTGTGCTCACATGAGGACGTACCCGCACTATCTGATTGGCATTCTACAAAAGGAGCTTCTTGTCTGCAGACGTCGTCGACAAAGGCTTCGCTTCTCGACCGCTCGTTCAACCGTTTGAACGGAGGCTCACCACCATCATCCATGGAAATTGAACTTCGCGATTGTCTGCTGGTTCCCGGCTCCGGGGGCGAAAGTCGCTCTACATGAGAACTGTCTGCAGAGGTAAAGCTAGCAGCTTCGTCGATGGACAAGGAAGACCTAGCAATAAGCTTCGCGAGTCCTTGCTCATTCATTATCTTGTATTCCTTTCTTACGACTCGACATTTCCTCCACTTGGAGGGCATGATAAGCGAGAGGGATGAGTCAGATGCCGAAACCGCAAAGCTGTAACCCGTGCCGAAAAACGCAAGACGACGGCGAGGCGAAAGCGTGGACAGCAGCAGTGCAGTGGGGCAGTCAGTCACAGCAAGGAGCAGCCGACCTGCCAACGCATAAGCCGAATCGTATCGAACCATGGAGGAAGAAAACTTTTTCCTGAAGGATGAAAAATTTCTTCCTCCATGAAGAAAGTTTTTATTGCGATAGCAATTATATGGACACTTCAAGCAGATTTCTGCCGTCGTCGGCGCCGTCGGCGTGATGTTCCGTATAAAGTCCAAGGGTGATAAAATCTTGCAACCGGGCGCAAGGGGAACTGGCGACGCAATCTCCCACGCGAAAGGAGCAAAGGGGCAAGGAAGCGCGGGAGGGAGGGGGGAGGGAGGCGGCTTCTACTCTGCCAACAAATCCGTTCATGTACTTTGCCAGTTGCGCTTAGTTCTTTGTTATGCTCGCGCCGATACGGGCTGCCGGTGTTGTCGCGCGCACCGTATCTTGCAAGCGACCTCCAAACGACTCTGACCTTTGTATGCGCTGTGCATTCGGCCCCTCAGTTTGCCGTTGAAGCGATAAACCGCACGAACCTTCGCTCGCTCGCTGCGGCAGCTGCGCTTGGTGCCAGCGTTTTGACAGTGGTTGTCTGCGGTCAACGAGTGTGATCTATTCATGTGTGCTTGTGCGCGCTGACACCACGCTTGTTAATTCAGTTAGTAAGTGAATGTGTCCAACTTTATGCAGCCAATAAAGCAACTATCCCTACTCCGAATAGCTCTCTGCTAATTCACTATCGCCATTGATGCTTCGCCTTTCGGGCGAAACTGCGACATTTTTTTTTCCTTCCTCCATGAATCGAACGGATTTTTTAAAGGTCCGTTCGATTCGCCTGCACCACTGTGAACCAATTCGCGCACCGATTCACGAAAAGTTCAGAAATTATGCAGCTCGATTTCTGCGGCGCAGGCACAGCGCGGCACACGAAACGAATGCCGAGGTGCAGGTCTGTGTTTTGTCCGACCATTGTGCACGGCGTGCGTTAAGTAAGTCTTGAGCTGCTGGTGTAATCGGCTTCAGAGACGTTAATATACCCGCGCTTACCTAGACAGGGCAGATACCCGTAAGCTGCGTTTTACCAGCGCTTGTGCATGTGTGCTGTGTCGTCTGCTGCGCTGCTGCTTCGCACCTGTACCACAGTGTATTAGAATATAAGGTATGTTTACATTCTAGGACACTGTACCTACACGACTGCACAACGTCGGCACCGACAGTAGAAAGGGAGCAGCAAAATCACAAACCAGCCCTGCACCTTTCCTGTACATTTTGAAACGAACGGCGGGTTTCTCATAGAGTGTTCAAAGGCGCCATTTCTGCACCGCTGAAACGAATGAGCTGTTAATACAGATGAATCGAACGTGTCAAAGGTACGTTCGATTCACCTACACCACTTGCAAACCGTAGCGAAGCAGCCACTAGTACACTCTACAGCCACGGAAAGCTGGATTGCAGATCGGATTAATACAAACATTAATGTACATTTTTTTTGCTTTTGTCATTCAATGATTCTGGTGCGACCCGTGCGACTTGAACGCGCGTCCCGGTATGCTTGTTTTTATTGCTTATCATGCGCCGTAATTATTGAAATAATAATTTACTTTTGCACTGGCGATTCAAAAGGTGGCACAAACAAACAAAAAAAAAAGACCGTCGGATCCTCAAATTCCTATCGCACCTGTAATCTCGGAATTTGCGCCATCGCCAACGACGACAGCCTTGCCTTGTGCGCAACGTGGTAACCGAGGAGACCGAAGTCAACGTCTGCGTGAGTATGCATTTTTTTCCCTACTGGAATTTTCTTGTCGTGATTGTACCTTATGTGCATTCTCATCTACGGGTCAACGTCGTGTGCGAGTATTTACGTAGTTAATGACGCGTGCCAAATATGCAGCGAGCGCACGTATATGGGTAGGCCGATCGGTCGCGTACTACGTGCGCTCGAGATGAGTTCAATCATGCGCGCATGTTATACACTCCGGAATTGCATTGACTAGACCGCTTTTTTAATGCATAGAAAGATGCTGGGCGTAGATTTCATGCACGACTTGCGCGATATAGCTACACTATAGATCGTGAATGAGTTCTGTCGGGGATCTATGCACGTGTTACCCGGCCGCAAGCACTTCATCTCCTGCATCGTTTAGGGCAGCGGAGTCTACACGCAGCCGTGCCGGCCAGGAAATAAATTAGCCGTTTTCGCGAGAAATTTCGACGTCACTGCTGCGGTGGTGCCAAACAACGCCATGTGGATTCTATGCGAACATTAAAGCACCTGAAGAATAATCTAAGAGACTTATTTAGTGCTCGGCGTGGCCTAATGGCTCCCTGTTCGCCGGTACGAGTGGTGCGTGTTAGTGCCACAATATGAGATCAGCATGTAACACCTCACTTCAGCCACGTGTTGTTCACAACTTAGCGTAAACTTTCACCGCCTACCACTAGCTTTGGTCGCCATGGGAGACGAGCTCAATTGTACCTCGTGCAAAAGGATAGGTGCTCTAAGGAAACCACCGATTTCACATGCTTGCGCAGAAAGCTCCAGCCTTATGCAGTGGATCGACCACAAGAATCAAACGGCGCATGTAAATAGCGGAGCGCTTGTGACACACAATGGATCTTTAGAAAAACCTCTAAAAACAGATTCGGTGCATAGAAAAAAGCTTCTCAATTGCAGCGTGCCCCGTACTCGACGTGGAGACTAGGCGCAGAATGGCGGCTTATACGTGGGGCGATTCTGATGTCATGCCAACTTCCTTAGGCAGCAATCATGAGATAATGTGCAGTTTACGTCAGTAATAATAGTTCTGCACCTAAATTTGCACCAATTGCTCATTCGTGACAGTCGCGTTTCCACACAGACGATTTTTGTTCTTCGTGAGACTGATATTTCATTACATATACAAAATTCATGGGTGTTAAGTTTCGTTAAGCAGCTGGTCAGGGAGGTTTGCCGCTTGTTGCCTGCTCCTGGAACATGTGGCAAACCTCCCTGACCAGCTGCTTTCTGCCACTGCCAGCAGGCAGCGACACAAGTTTATGCTAGTGCTCTCGTTGCAGCTGGTCAGATCCCCACAAGTGAAGGCAGATTTTCATTTTTTTTCTAAAAACACCAGGCTTGTGGTAAGTGTCATAGTCAACGAAGGCGACGCCAAAATGTGATCGTTCTGCAAAATTCGAGCAAGAACAGTGCATTGATGAGTGCAAAACCTTTTTTCGAACAGGCGTAGCGAAATTATTCAGCACCCTGTATAAATTTGATGTACATATCACGGCTAACGTTATGCTGGGCTGTCTTAACCGACTGTTGAACTTGTACCTTGAACTCGTATATACCATGTAAATCAAAAGAGTAGGATTGTCATCTCTTCCAAACAGCTCAAGTTCAAGATTATGAGTTTATGAGGGCAGTAACTGCAATGTATTGTTGCAGCCCTTTCTCTGCCTCATGGCTTGTGAAGATTATGTTGTGGGCGCAGGTCAGCCAGACGCACAAGAAAGCAACCAGAGACACAAAGGGATGTCTTTATGACACGAACGGCTCATCGGACGAGTACAATAACATATAAACTATACAGATAAGCTGGGTAAGTGTCACTCTCGAGCACTCACAATTCTAATCAGGAGTCCGGCCTCGTGGCGACGGCTCAGCGGACTTGGCTCTGACGGCCGTGAGTACGGGCGGCGGTTGAAGCTCAGGATGGCTCCAGGACGTAGCCCGGTTCCGGAGCGTTAGCTCTGGGTCACAGCCCGGGCTCGGCACCGTAGCGGTGGAATGAGAGCCGGGACGAAGCCCAGCACAGGCGTGCGGTGGAGGCCGGGACGACGCCCGGTTCGGAGAACAGGACCAGGGCTCTGGGTCGTACGTAGCCCGAGCCTGGAAGCCCGGCAGCGGTCGTGCGAGCGGGGACGAGGCCCAGCTCCGAGGACCCGCGTCGATGGTAGAAGCCGGGGCGGCGCCCGGTTCGCAGTGCAGGACCGGGATGCCGGGATGTGGGCCGGCGTTCGGTCCGCTCCATGTCGCTGCACTGCCCGTTTTGTCAGCCTGGCTGCCCCGTCGTTCCAGATGGTGTCTCCCAGCACGCGCACCGACCACGCGCACCAGCCACGCTCACTCCCGCGCTTTTCGGCCCCGCACGCCGAACACAAGCACGGAAAAGCCCGCGCATTTCACCTCTCGGCCCCGCACACCGAGCACAAACCTTAAATTGTCGTCCTCCTACCACAGGCTGTATTAAGTGCTCATATGTTAAATGTACCAATTACTGTACCACGCTTTCCTTTTGTTTTGACCTAATATTGTGTGTCATTATTACGGTTCTTTTTTCTCGTATTATTGCAACAGCTAACATTGGATAAGCAGGAATGACATTGTGTTGTACCTAATCCTTGTACCTGTGACCACTACCCTCTGTAGCAAAACAACCCTGATGGTACAGCGTACCAGCTGTTATGTAACAAGTTTTAAAGTACACAGATAATTTTACAGAAATAAAACCAAGTGCATGTTATCCAGAGTCCAGTTGACAAATGGCCAGTAATTTATTAGCCCTTGGCACCTAATTAGTTATAGCTAACTCTTATAATTAAGTCATCTATCTGTTAGGGTGTTGATCAGGAAGTTGTATGATCTATTAGAGTGACATGCTTCTAGCAAGGTCAACTTCACGTTTTTTTTTACTCGTGGAGAGAAGCCTACAAGTATGAAAACTGTCATGCGTCAATGCACCCGTGTGCAAAAGGTTGCTGTGCCATCCAACAGTCTCAGCGGGGAAAGTTAACTGTTCTTCTTTCTGGTGTTTTACGTGGCAAAACCAGTTCCAATTATGAGGCACGCGGGAAAGTAAACTGCTCGTCGCAGGCTAACCACTCGGAGCAGTGGATTTCTTTTATGTTGGTATTTCATAATATCGGGGAGCTGTTGGTGCATTGTGTAAAGAATATTTATGTTATTGTCAATGACAGGGCCAGCTTGAATACCCACTAAGACAGTTTTAGGGCCCTGCAATTCCACGCACATGATCTTTTTCAAATTTCATGGGGTGGGGAGTTCATTGCTGGAAAAAATAGGCACACAATGTTTTCCTTGCTGGAAACGGTTTGTTTTGGTGTCGATTATGATGCTCATCTCCCAAATTAACATCTTGACAATTAAAACAAGGAAAAATTTGGCTCATTACTTTGCTACTTAGATTAGGTGCGCCATGAATACTAGCGCTTTTTCAACCAAACTCCAAAGAACATGCACTTTGTTTTGTTTGTGTAGACTGAACAGTAATTTACTGATGCAAAAGTACTTTTCCATTTAGTGTCCCTTTAAGACCACGGTAGTCAGGACCAACACAGTTCGTTTGCCCCCCCCCCCTTTTTTTTTTGTTTAAATTCAAGTTTGTGTATGATGCATTCTGTAGAGCTGTTGAAAATGTTGCTATTATGTTTGACAAGCACCATTGTTGCACATACAGGAAAGTAATCAAGCCTTCGCTGTTTATTATTATGCATAATTTTCTTTGAATATTGACAGCACTCTTGTGATTTTATGGCGGATATCTTGCAGGTGTCAAACTGCCTTAGGAGGTTGCATAGCTTGTTAAACATCTAGCTTTAAAAACTGTGCACCAAGAGGCTTGCACCTTTTGGCCAGTTTGAATTTTGCCATCCCAAGGTATACAAAATGCAATCTGCATTTTTGCGTTGAAAGGGGCTTGTAATAATAAATGATTCATTGTTTATTGAGATTTGCAGGTGCTTGACCGTCTCTGATGTGTCATAACACTGTTGGTGGCGGTGGGTGCAACTGAAAACTTGCCAACAATATAAAAACAATGACAACTAATTCTTTAGTGTTAATCTACAGTTTCTGAGTTATGTTAACTTGTACCACTGATACTTTGACATCATCAGAGCTCTGCCAGCTTGTTCACAATGTCTGCGCAGTTTGCTGTGGGCATTCACAGAGGTCACAAATATCTTATTCATGACATTTGTCTGTTGAATATAGCCTGCACAGCTTAACAGGTTGCTTGTCGTTCAGGTGTCTATTATAATCTGTTTTGAATATTGTTACTTTGTTCAAAGGTACCTATGACAAGGCAAAGAGAAGGGCCAAGAAGGCGGAATGCGAGTCGGCTGTGGACACCACGGAGCTGCCGGGTAATTGCTTGTGTTTTTTTGTTTTTTATGCTCATACATGTGAAAGGGGAAGGCAGACTCGGAGCAGGGCTACATTGACAGAGCAGTCGCTCTGCCAACTGGGCTGACCAGGAAGCTAGAGGTGACAGCTTCAGGCTAAAGTGGCAAGTCGAAGTGCATGCAACAAAGGTTACCAGGATGGATACCCTACAATCACTTCCAGATTAATATAACCTTGTGTTGACATGTGCTTGCCTCCTGCATAGCTCTCTATCTGTCCCCAAAAAATGGTGGCGTATGCTTGATGATGATGATGTGTGGTGTTTTATGGCGCAAGGGCCAGTTATGGCCAAAGAGCGCCATGCCAGTGTTTGTGAGTGTGCAGTGGAGCGATGAATTCTGAGAAGTAGATGAAGCGTGGCTGTAAAAGGGCCTAAAAATAATCGCTGTAAAGTGCGTAAAATATACATGTACTAAAATCATCGCAATGACATGAGGTGTACTATGAAATGAAGAATGCATTGAGAGGTAATGACACGATATTTAAAATATTTAAGATGCAGTAATTGGCAAGAAGCACTACTGCCTAAACAGAGCCCTTGAACCACAAGGGCGTGAAGGCATGTGCTATAAAGAACTATCACAGCGGCATCCTCTGGAGAGAGGATGCGCTACGAACTAGTTGGGCTAATAACATGCAGGACCACATCGTTCAAAAAATCGACGACTGCTTTGGCATTAAAAATCGGTTCTTCGCCAAGAAACATAATGGGGTGAAGCGGGACATGATATTGGTACGCTTGTGGAAAATATTTCTTTCTTTCTGTTTCGGCTTCCCGGCACTCCACGAGGACATGGAGGACGGTCAGCCTCTCACTACATCTACCACAGGTTGGAGGATCATTTCCATTCAACAGAAAATTTTGAGTACCATATGTGTGTCCTATTCTTAGACGACAGAACAGGACATCAGTTCGCCGTGTTTTCGTTGCGGAGGGCCAGAAACCTATCTGTGGCTTAATTAAGTGAAGCTTATTATTTGTTTCAGCGTCCCACAAGCGCTGCCAGTGGTCTCGGAGATTTCTTCGCAGAAAAGGCTTCAGATCTGCGGGAGGAATAGTAGCCGCAGGATTAATAGCTTGCGATGTAGTTGATGTGGCCAACTAGTCTGCAAGCACATTACCCTCAATACCTATATGGCCAGGCTCCCAGCATGTAGTCACATGCTGGTTAGATATATACGCTCTGCATAAACTGGAATAGAGCTCAGTAAGTACAGGATTTTTGTTTTTGCAGAGTGACAGAGCTTTCAGCACGCTTAGGGAGTCTGTAAATATAATTGCTTTTTGAAGTTTTGATGCCCTTATATGATTCACAGCCGACAATAGTGCATAGGCCTCAGCCGTAAAGATACTCGTTTCCGGGTAGAGTACACCGGATTCCGAAAAGGATGGGCCGACGGCTGCATAAGATACCCCGGCATGTGACTTGGAAGCATCTGTGTAAAACTGTGTACACGAGTATTTAGATTGGAGTTGTAAGAAATGCATTTTAATGTGTGCCTCTGGGGCGTGTTTAGTGACCTCTACGAACGATGTGTCACACTCTATGAGTTGCCAGTGCCACGGCGGCAACAGTTTCGCTGGAGCCATAGGACATTGTTCAAGCAGCGGAACACCCATTGCCTCACTAAGATTCCTCACACGCAAAGAGAACGGTTTCCTCGCTGCAGGTCGGTTATGGAAGAGTGTGGCAGCGGTCATATCGTTTATGGTGGAATAAGAGGGATGTTCAATGTTTGCTTGTACTTTCAGAAAATATGTAAAACTGCTGTATGACCGCTGCAGATGAAGTGACCACTTATTTGACTCTACGTAGAGGCTCTGGATTGGACTTGTCCTGAAAGCGCCGGTCGCAAGGCGGATACCCAGATGGTGAACGGGGTCTAGTATTTTGAATGCACTTGGCGTTGCGGAATTATACACTATAGCTCCGTAATCGAGGCGTGAGCGGACAAGACATTTATAGAGGTTCAGCAGACACTTTCGATCGCTACCCCAAGTCGTACGCGACAGAAGCTTTAAAAGGTTCATTGTCGTCAGGCATTTTCCCTCAGATGCTTAATATGAGGAATAAATGTAAGCTTCGAATCTAAAACAATGCCTAGAAACTTATGCTCGCTGCTCACAGAGAACGCATCTGCTTTGATTGCAATACTTGGGACTGGCGTTACGCCTGTCTTGTTAGTAAAGAGTACGCAAGTGCTCTTCTGGGGATTTACCTTAAAGCCATTTTCATCTGCCCATTTGGACAATTTGTTTATTACAAGCTGCACTTGTCGTTCGCAGATGGCAATATTGCATGACTTGAAGGCTATCTGCACATCGTCGACATAAACAGAATAAAACATAGTGCGTGGGATGACTGTGTGCAGGGAACTCATTTTTACAATAAATAGTGTGCAACTAAGCACGCCCTCTTGTGGCACACCGGTCTCTTGGGTGAATGACTTAGAAAGAGCGTCACCCACTCTTACGCGGAATGTGCGATTTGATAGGTAACTTTCGATTGTGTTTAACATGTTGCCACGGACACCCATCGCAGAGAGATCTCGGAGAATGCCGTAGAGCCATGTCGTGTCGTAAGCTTTTTCTAGGTCGAGGAACACTGAAAGACAGAACTGCTTTTGTATAAAAGCGTCTCTAATATAAGACTCAATGCGAACAAGGTGGTCTGTTGTGGACATACCTTCCCTGAAACCACATTGGAAGGGGTCTAGTATTTTGTTATTTTCAAGGAAACAGATTAAGCGCCTGATGATCATTTTTTCAAATAGTTTGCACAGACAGCTTGTTAGCGCTATTTGCCTGTAGCTGCTGGCTAGGGACGGGTTTTTGCCTTGTTTAAGCACGGGAATGACTATAGCTTCCTTCCACGAAGACGGGATATATCCATGCGCCCACAAGACATTGAAAAGATACAGGAGTGTTTTCAGGGCTTCGGGATCCAGGTGCTTAATCCTTTCATATATGACACGATCACCGCCTGGCGCAGAGTTATTGCAGGAAGCGAGGGATGCTTTCAGTTCACTTAAAGTAAATGGATAGTTGTAGACCTCACTCGATGAACCTTTACGTTTTAGGGGCTGTCGCTCTTCGCGTTCTTTGACTCTCAGAAATGCTTGTGTGTAGTGGGACGCACTGGAGATATATTCAAAGTGTTCGCCGAGACAACCAGCCTGATCTTCCAGGCTCTCTCCTTGAGTACTTACTAAGGGGAGTGGGTGTACCTCCCGGCCTTTTAATTTATTTACTCGATTCCACACTTTCGTCTCATCCGTTTAAGAATTTATGCTGGAGATGTACTTCTCCCAACTCTGCCTTTTAGCACGTCGACGTGTTCTTCTAGCCTGGGACTTTATTTGTTTGAAACTAATCAAGTTTTCGGCAGTTGGAGAGTCGCGAAGTCATCCCCAAGCTTTGTTTTGATTTTTCCGTGCTTTCTTGCATTCTTCGTTCCACTACGGGATACGACGTTTATTAGCCAGTCCGTTAGTTTGACGGATGCATGTTGTGGCAGTCTCAATTATAAAGCCCACTATATATGCTACAGCATCGTCTATATTTAAAGAGGCAATATCATCCCTGCTTAAATAAGTTTGTTCTTGGAAACGTTCCCAGTTAGCCGAGTCAACCTTCCATCGGGGAATGTGTGGGGAACATAGATCTTGTTTTGTCAGTTTTAACATGATTGGGAAGTGGTCGCTCCCAAAAGGGTTCTTCAGAACGGAGCACTCCAGGTACGGAATCAGTGTACTAGACACGATACTTAATTATATGGAGGAGTACGTGTTGTGCGCCATGATGTAGTAAGTTGGCTCTTTCTTATTAAGTAAACATGCTCCTGAAGAAAAGAGAAAGTTTTCAATTAGGCGTCCTCTCGCATCGCAACGAGAGTCTCCCCACAACTACGTATGGTGCCGGAAGTTCATCTATGTAGTTGTGAAATTGAGTTTTATTAAGATGATAATTAGGAGGGATGTATATAGAGCTAACAGTGTCTAGCCTGCGAAACAATACCCCTCGCACAGCAACTGCCTCTAGGGGCGTACGAAGTTTCAGTTCTCGACAGGCAACACCTCTGTCAACTACGATAGCAACACCGCCGGATGACACGAAGGTGTCATCGCGGTCTTCGCGAAAGATGGCGTATTGCCGGAGAAAGTTGCATTGTGTAGATTTAAGGTGTGTCTCCTGAACACACAGCACCTTCGGATTAAACTTGTGTAGGATTTCTTTGACGACATCGAGGTTGTGTAGGAGTCCTCTGACGTTCCACTGTATTATTTGTGTATTCATTTTGAAAGTGTTTTTGTGCTGTGTGTAAAGGAGACTAACTTAAGCTACAGAGCCCTTCTCGGGCCCTGTGAAGCGGGCTTTTTCTTTTTTGGAGCGATCGGGAGATTCTCGCGGCTCCTTTGGCGCTGACGGCACCGTCTGGCCAGTTCTTGTTTCCATCGCCTTTGCGAAGCGCTGGACACGCGCTCTTGCGAGCGGTTGGTTTGACGGGAAGGCCTCGCCTCGTGGGACGAGGCCCTGGAGGCCACCAGCCCAGAGGTCGATGGCCCCTTCTTGTGAGTTGGCGGAGCAGCGCTAGCTGCAGCCGCCGAGGGGGCGGATGGCGTCACTGCCGGCTCGCTGCTTGCGGGCCGGGCAGGCGCCGGAAGCCGTTGTGTCGCTGCCCCCTGACGCGCCACATCGGCAAAGGTGTTCTTGGGCAGGTATGATACCCGCCTACGTGCGTCCTTGAATGTGATATTTTCTTTGACTTTAATAGTCACAATTTCTTTCTCTTTCTTCCATGACGGGCACGACCGTGAGTATGCGGCGTGCTCACCATCACAGTTGACAAAATGCGGAGTGTTATTGAAAGCTTCGGAGGAATGTCCATTGGCACTGCACTTAGCACAAGTTTGCCGGCCTCGGCAGTTCTGTGAACTGTGCCCGAATCGCTGGCACTTGAAACACCTCATAGGATTTGGCACGTATGGCCTAACACGAAGTTTGATGTACCCGTCCTCGATGGACCCGGGCAGGACACTTGAACCGAAAGTAAGTACTAGGTGCTTGGTCTTGATTTCTTTGCCGTCGCGCCTTATGTTAATTCTTTTAACATTTATCACATTCTGCTCACTGAAGCCCTCCAAGAGTTCAGCCTCGGTTAGCTCCATTAAATCATCATCTGAGACAACGCCACGGGTGGTGTTCATAGTACGATGTGGGGTTACTTTCACTTGCGTGTCCCCAAATGATACTAGATTGGGCAGTTTATCATATTGTTTCACATCACGGAGCTCCAAGAGGAGATCCCCGCTTGCCATCCTGGATGCTTTAATGCCTGGTCCAAAAATATCAGTAAAAGCCTTTGAGACAAGGAATGGTGATATTGTTCGTACCGATTTGTTTGAGGTTTCAGAGTGAATGACTTGAAATCTGGGGAAATTCTGTGTTTGGCGTCCGAAAAACTGGAACACATCTTCGGTGCGCCCTCTTTTGAGACGGCGATCAGGGAGTGGTGGAAAAGGACTAGCCATAAGAATATCTGGGTTTTCGGCAGCAACGCCAGCCACCCACCATGGAGCCCAACAAGGGGACGCTGCAGGGCCTGTAAACACAAGACCTGCAGACGCCAGCTGTACGTCACCACTATAACCAAATATGGAATATCCAAGGTTGGCTACCCACACAAGGTTAACCCTTGCCGCCCAGAAGATCAGAAGTAAAAGGAAGTGAGTAGGAGACAGGAAAGATTGAAAGTCAGAGAGAAAGACGAAGATTGAGGAGGAGGCAGGAAAGGGCGACTGCCGATTTCCCCGGTTGGGTCAGTCCGGGGGTGCCGTCTATGTGAAGCAGAGGCCGAAGAGGTGTGTTGCCTCCGCCGGGGGGCCTTGAAGGTCCGAACACCCAGCATCGGCTCAACCTCCAGGATCCCCCTTTCCCCAGACACGGCTATGCCACGCACGGCTACGCATGGGAGGGTCCAACCACCGTGTGCTCGGGTCCGTGGTGTCGCAACCCACCAAACGCCTGCTTGCGCAGACGCCCCTGCGGGTGGCGTATGGTTGAGTATATTGGACCAAAATGTTCTTTCTTTTACTGGAGAACTTTTTTAAGTGTAGCTGCATTCTTTTTCTTTTTTAAAAAATCTCCATGCTACTTAAACAGCCCACTTTTTCTTTTATGACTATACCTTTGCCTTGAAAATTTCTGAATTGTTGATTTAGTATATAGTGGCTCAATAATAAATGTACATGCTTAAACGTTCTATTTAAGCATTGAAGCTGGCCATGGTGAAGAAGGGCGTGCTGCTTCACCTCAACTGGAGCTACCTGCACCCCGTAAGCTTTCCATAAAAAAACCATTCAGTGTGTTTAACTGACCAGCTCTGGTCTTTTTATTATGATTCTCGAAACTAATTCTCTCCCCATAAGGGTCGAACACGTGTGCGATGACCAGCCAAGTTTGAATTAATTTTAGGATTGCTATAACAAAAGTTGATCCCATAGAAATCTATAGGCTTCAGCAGGAATCTTTGAATGGAATATGCTGGAGTCAGCTTAGGAAGTAGGCTGTAGTAGTACTTTTATTTTGCATGTGAGTGGAAAGCTTGTCAATGCGTTGCTGTACAGATGAATATGCATAACTTGGAATTTGTTTTGGCCTATCTGAGGAATGAATTTCTAAAAGCAGATGGCACTGAAAAATAAACCGAGACCTTCTTGCTATTTGTGCATTAAAGCAGCACTGAAGCACCCCTTGATCTTCACAAGCAAACACATTATACATGTAGCGGGAGGAGCTAAGAAGCAGTCTGTAAAGATAGCTTTCCAGAGGGCTGCGCCTCACCACTTTTTTAAGTGCTGGCTGGCTTCCAGTAGGCATTATGTGGTCAATTCTTTTGACAAATTACTTCTGTTCATACCCTGTCAGATTTATTAGAGAGAATTAGCAAGTGGGTAATCGACAATTGCCAATGCATCGCTCCTCCTTTATCATTCTTAAAAGTTTTGTCTGATACCCATCTTGAAAAGCTACCATAAGTTTCCTTTGAAAAAATAAAGGTGAGGTGTGATAGGCCTGTCATTGCTACTGGCACTGCCCCGGCTTAAGAGAACCAATGAGTTGAGGGGTAATAGGGAAAGTAAATATTATGCTCCGAATGCCTTCGTTTATGAGGCCTTTTCAAACATTTTTTAAATTGTATTCCTTGGAAAAATGCTGCACTCAACAGCAGAATGTGTTTCTCTAATCTTGGAAAAGGGCTTCCCCGGGCCCCTTTAAAAGTAATTATCAAAGAGGCTATGTGCTAGAACTCTTCCAAGAAGGCAAGTTCAAGTTTGAGTTGTTCGCAAAAAGTTTAGAGAGTTTCTATGATCTGAAGAATGGCCCATCCTATGCTGAGCTGTGATCCTAAGTCACACGCATGTTTGGAAGGTGAATGTAATAGTGCGTTTTAGAAGGAGCATCCCCAAAAATACAAACTCCTTGGTACGCCTTTTGGGTTCTGTTGTACATTAGGTTGACAGCCTACCCTAACCGAGTCCCCTGTTTTTATAACTCCCTGGTCTCTACCACCAGATCACTGTACAGAACTTAGAAGTTCTCAAGTAACTTTCCTTTAGTATCTCACCATATTGTGTGCAATGTCATTTCTAGAGTAGTTAGTGTTCTCAATATTCCATTTAATGGAAAATTTGAACATATTTATCAAGTTTTCAAGAACTGCACTGGCACACCATATAGCCCTATTTTTTATGGGTGCATGGTGATTCCTATCTGCACTCGAACACTGTGATGCTTATACAAAACTGTTAAGGAGGGAAATGGCACTTGTATTGCAGCGTGTATTATGCTTGGTCATAATGTGAATAATCACACTTGTAGTGGTATATTTCAAGCTGGTTGTATGCTTCGTTTATTAAGCTAAAGTTGCAAGGGCCACTGCACTACTACACATTATGCCGAAACTAAGCAGAATGTCTGTAATTGTACAAAATTTAAGTGATATACAAATGGAGGAAATGTGTGTCCGCATGGTTTCTTGCAACCAATCTTGGGCTGGGGTCTTCTTGTTTATATAATGGTCGATTAGAAATGGTGGTTTGTTGTTCTGTTATGCTGGCAGTGATTGTGGATTGCTGTTACTCTACCCTAACTTCACCATGCCCTGCAAGGATACCAGCTGGGGAAAGCGCCACCGGCACATCTCCTTTGGAGCCACCGCAAAGGGAAGGTTCTGAGGAGATGACGCGTGAGTGTCTTTACATTTTTACACAGCCCATAAAAGTCGAATAACTTCCAGGTTGCTTTCATTCTGCAGTCCATTCTTGACATCTAACCGTATGACAGAAATGTTATCGGTATCATTCTGCAAAAAAAAAAGCCCTAGGCTTTCAAATTGCTCCATTATCGCAATATTTAGTTTATGAAGAGAACATGTTCAATGGCTATCATAAGTGCCACAGGGATGGTGCAAAGTTTCTGGCAGACTTTTTTCCAATCTTGAGACGCCTAATCAAACATGATGACGCGAGGATGTACAAGGTCTGTCTCAAAAGTTTTTGCCGTATGTGTTAAAGAAATAATTTCGCTAACTTTCGTACATATTGTGGTCACCTTCAAAGTACTCCCCATTAGACACAATACAATGGTTCCACCTCGCCTTTTATTGCTGGAAGAACCCTTGAAAGTCTTTAAATACCTATGAATTTTCGTCACCGAGACTTGTGCAAATCCTGATACTTTACATTTACCAGAGTGCTCTGAAACAATAAAATATGCCATAAATGTACCGCTTCTGCAGCGAAGTAAATATTTTTGTGTTTCAGCGGTGCTGCTGCGGGTGCAGCTAGAGTTGCGGCAGCAGAACAGGGATGTCGTGCATGAGCTGCAGCAGCAGAGGCATGACGTACAGGTCGTGTCTGAGAGGCTGGATGAAACTGAGCCTATCGACAACACCCGTGCAGTGTCTCAGCCTGCCTTGTCGACGGTGCCTCCAGTTCTTCCTCCGCTACCTGCCGACAATATCGAAGAATTATAGGAAGCCGTGCGGGATGAGGCTGTGTCTGCCACCTTGGTATGCACTGCCCTTTTATTTTTAATTATAATGCTATGTAACATGTGGAAGTTCTGTGCTGTTTCATGAAACAAGCTGTGGGTTCTATGTGAAGGAACTTTGCATCGCACACACTAAAGAGTTCATGGAAATAAGTTGTTCCCTGCTGCGTAGTTTCTAATGACATACTTGGACTTGACCTTAGTTTCTTTAACATGCATCTAAATATAAGCGTACACTAGTGTTCTTGCAATGAGGCCTCATTGAAATGTGACCATGACTGCCAGAACCAAATCTTTGATCTCGAGCTCAGCAACGCAACGCCTTAGGCACTGAGCTACCATAGTGGCTTGCTGAATCAGTGATTTCCAACAGCTCTCCGTAGAGATACATTCATGAAGCAGGAGCAAGTCGTTAAGTTAATAAAAATTCATTGCTGATATAAAATGCAAACTGTGGCAGCTTTCTATAGAAGGACACAATGCAGAGCTCTTGTGAATAAATACTTTTTGTTGTACGAGTTGGCACACCGTGAATGATAAATAGCAGTGCAAACAAGTTGGACAGAGTACAGGAAAAGGGGTGCAATGATGTTCTGTATATGTTGTATTTACCTCATTTTAATCTACAGTTTTGTTTTCTAAATAATAGAGTTTTAAATCGCATTGCATTTGGATATGTTATGAAAACCACATTTGCAGCA